>NC_142951.1:1717473-1727555 GCF_046866305.1 Octopus bimaculoides
TTGGAAAGGGGCAGTCGAGCGTTGTCGTGGAGCAGAATTGGGTTACGCCGATTAAAAAGTGCAGGTCTCATTTTGCTCAAGTGAACATGCATTTCTTCCAGTTGCTTACAGTAAATTTCCGATGTAATGCTCTAGTTTGGTTCCAGAAAGCTGTAAAAGACAACACCAATAAAAGACCACACCAATAAAAGACCACCAGACAGTCACCATAAACGTCTGCTGATGCGACTTCGGTCACGGGAGATGTTTGAGTGCTTCATTACAATCAATCCATTGACCCGATCGCTTATGATAGTTATAAAGGATCCACTTTTCGTCACAAGTTAAAATTCGATCAAGAAACGGGTCAATAGGTTGGCAGAGAGAGCATAAAACACTCCAAAACGCCGAAGTCTTTGATTTTCGGTGAAGTCATGCGGGACTCATTTATCGAGTTTTCACTTTTTGCCAATTATTTTCAAGACGTTTCTGACTCGTTAATGTGGGTTTCCTTCGAGTATTGTTTTTAAATGCTGATCATCGAGGGTGGATGGACGTCCTCTATCACCTTCAGCTTCAAGGCTGTCATCCCACTAGAATTTCTTAAACAAGCGTCGTACCGTCCGATCGCTAGTGGACCTTTCACCCCATGCTGCTGATATTGGCGCCAAGTATGGGATGCAAGAGAAAAAAGTATTCCTTTTTTTCATTTTAGAAACTAAGGATTTCTACAATTCAAAAATGATATTCTGAAAATATGTAAAATTTCATCCCATACGCAATGAAAATAATATCTTAAATCGAATTTGAAAAGGTGTTAAAAAAATCGGACAATACCCTTATACCCTAAGTATGTATGTATATATATATATATATATATATATATATATATATATATATATATATATATATATATATATATATATATATATATATATATATATATTTACTTACACATACATACATATATACACACATTGTATATATACATACATATACATTATATATATATATATATATATATATATATATATATACACACATTATGGATAGATAGATATAATATATATTAAATTACATTTTAAATATGTTTTATATATCATATAAATAATTATATTGTTATATATATATTATGTCTATTTATAATATATATATGTACATATTTATGTAATATATATATATATATATATATATATATATATATACATATATATATATATATATATATATATATATATATATATATATATATATATATATATATACGTATATATACAAATATATACACACACACATATTTCTGCTGCTTTTAAATAAAGTATATATATATATATAATTATAAATATACACACACTCTATACACACACATATATATATATTAGATACATTTCTATATTTCTATATAATTCGTTATTATATTGTATACATATATCATGTATTTCTGATACGCATTTATATATATATATATATATATATATATATATATATATATATATATATATATATATATATATATATATAGTTATATACATAACATATATTGTTATATATATATTTCCTATATAAAAGTTTTATAAACACATTTTATATACATATATATATATAACTTATGTGTATGCATATATATATATATAGCTATATATTCTTTATATACTAGTTATTATGAATATATATATATACACACACATACATATTTCTTAAATATAATTAGTTATAAATGTATTATATATATCATATATATATTTATATAGTTATATACATGCATAAATATATTTCTTATATTTATATTATTTACATATAACTATATATTTACAGTTTTATGTATATAACAATATATTTAGTTATATATGTATGTATATATACATATGTATATATACATATAACTAAATATAGTTATATACATTATATATAACTATATAGTTTATGTTATATATACATATACAATTATATATATATACATATATAGTTATATATAACTATAAATATGATTATATATATATAATATATATATAGGTATAAATATATAAATATTTTATATATATATGTGCAATATATATTATTTATATATGTATATTATATATATATATATATACATATGTATATACATCTATTATATATGTGTGTGTATATATATATATATATATACACACACATAAAATATGTACATTTACATATATTATTATTATATATATATATATTATATATAATATCTATATATATATAAGCTGGCAATGCACACAACTTCCTCTCGTCTCTCGATTCTCTTCGTAACTTCTGCCAATTTTAAAATAGCAAAATATATATATTTTTTACTGTTGCATGGAGTTGTGTTCGATTCCGTTCGATCCATCAAACCCAATTACCACACGCTCGCTATATCTCTCACTAGAACCGCCCGTACCTGTTTAGTTTTCGCCAACTCTCCATGTCACCCAACCAATTTTAGGACTCCGCCATAACTTCATCTTGGTTTTGTTGTTTTTTCTTTGTCCTGGAGGAAACCGTTAGGATTGAAAATGGAGCAGACAAACCGCCAGCATTTATTAAATGAACATTGCTTGTTGAACACCTTGGTGAAGTAAGAATTACAAGGGTGTATAAAATCTAATATTATATCTTGAATAAGGGGAGAACCAAAAGGCGGAGTTCGCATACAACAGTGTGTTCCACCCCCATCCGACTTTGTTTCCTCATAACTTTCACAAAAATGGGTATTTTTTAAATAAAACTTTCTGAAAATACCTTTCATATGGCGTACATAATGACTATCAGAATTTAACATTAAAAAAAGGGGCTAAATTGGTGTGCGTTTACAAATACATACTGACACAATTTTCAAGGTTCAATTACGTCACGAGTGAGCGATCGCCACTATTTTATTTTTGTTTGTTATTCATATTAAATTCTGATATAATCGTAATTTACGCCATCATAAAGATATTTGTAGAAACTTTAAACTGAAAATGTGATTTTTTGTTTTTAATATGAGTGAACACCTTTTTGGAGGGTCCGACACGTGTAGGTAAGCCCTCCAAAACTGCACTGGTTAATGGAGTGGAACTTGTATTCAAAAGTTTATGAAAATTACTAATAAATCTCATCGAACCAAAGAAAAAAAAATCCTGACCATAAAACAAGTTATTCGGGACATTCTGCTCTCGTGTCGCCATGGGAAGAAAGAGACAAGCAGAGAAACCTTTAAACAAAACTAACCTTTTATGGTGAAACCACAACGAAATGGATTGGAGCGATCGGTAACTGGATACGAAGTGACAGGTATTTCGTTGAATGAATGGCGACAGAGTCTGTAGAACTTTTAATTGGAAGAAGTCCACAACGGATACAAAGCATACAAAGACACCATTGATTGTGACGGAACCAGTGATGGAATAAAGAAGAAAAAATAAAAGTTTTGTTTTTATAAGGAGATAGGATGGGGGGTGAGGTGAGGTTAAGAAGTGATGTGGTAGTGGGAGGGGATTTACCCGCTAAATGGCTCCTCCCCCACCCCCGTCACCACCACCACTCTTTTTTGTTTTAATCTTAAAAGTAGAGTGAAGGGTGAAATGTCGAGATTGCGTGTCCCACACGCCGGCCTCGTCTGATATCCATCTTTGTTGATAACGAATAACGAACACATCAATCCCACCATTTTCATCATCGTTCTCATCATCATCATCATCATTATCATTATCGCAGTCACGGCTGCCGTCGTCGTCTCCACCACCACCATAACTGATCTAACAGTAATCGTTAGCTTCCACCACTACCACCCAAGTTAACAAAAGCAACATCCAATCAGAAACAAAAGAAAAACAACTACAACCATCCCCCATCGCATCACCACAGCCTACCCACACCAATACTATACATTCACACGAAAAATAAAAAAAAAATGGGGGCTGAAGGGGTCACAATGTTTCAGAGAATGACCGACTTGTCTTTTCACGTTGGAATCGCTTTAGTTTCGACACATTTCCATTCAAAACACTCGCCATGCAATGTACATCTCCGTAACCGAGGTAAATACCCGACGGTGAATTTACGAGGAAGTAAATGTTCTTAGGGGTTTTTAATAGAGTAATGTAGGGGTGGGTTTATGGTTAAGGTCCTCAATGGGGGCTGGAGGTGAGAGGTAGGAGCCTAGGACCTTTAAAGCCGATGAAGGTACTCCATCCCCTTGGCTGTGGTCTGAAACGCAGAGGGAACGCCGAATACCGCGTACTTCAATTTCTTTTTGGACTTCCATTGATGTGTTTTCAATAAATAACATTGCGACTACCATTGTCATCCAATTATATTCGTCACCATTAATTGTCATCATCATTAAAACCATCATCCACTAGATAGCATCAACCACGAAGTTTTAACAACTTAAATATCTCGATCAGAAAAACAACAAACACAACCACACCCACACAATATATATATATCCACGTTTACCCCTGATATATTCACCCCAAATCAAAAAAGCGATTTCTCAACCATGGGAAGGGAACAATCAACAGCCAAACATTGGTAACTCACCGGATCCACCGCCTGGCACCCTTTTTTTTAAATCGAATTTTAAAAGGGTTAACACGACTCAGGCGGACGAGAAATATAAATATATGAACGATATTTTTCCGTACCCGGAAGAACGAAAAACAGTGTGTATCGTATTTCTCGTTCCACCGCTTTCTCTGCATACATGCATGTACGTATAACACACGTTTGTATGAAATGGGTGTGTGTGCACATACAATATATATATTATATACACGTCTATTCCGTCCACATTTGTATGTGTGTGTGTGTGTGTGTGTAATATTTTTGGACAATGGGTACATGTCGATAAGTGTGTTGAAATATTGAGCAGAGCAGTGGCACCGTTTGGGCAGCCTGGTGTCATCCGCAGTCGGGATATATTACCATTAGATCTACTTCAGGAATTTCGCGGTGTTAGTCGAAAGGATGACAATAATAATAATTTTCTAAGTAACGAGATGGATATGGTATTAATCTTTATTTTGTACAACGGTTATTTCGACCCATCCTGCTACTATTATCCCTTATGGGTGCGAGAGACTCCTTTCTACCATGTTGCATCAATTTTGCAGTCTGGGTCTCATCAGGTAAAGTGCGCCGTGGATTTTGAAAAACAAAAAAAAATGTCGCACAATTCTCTGCAATTCACAGTACCCTCCACAATTACAGGATCTGGAGATAACCAGACTTAAAATATAACGAGTACTGTTTTGCTTCTTCGGGGTATCAACATACTAAAAAGCTTCGATGTCTAGTAGCTGACCTGCTAAAAAAGAAGCCCACAGGATTATCTGCCATCTTTCCATCAACAACTTTGGCCACTTTTTTTCAATTCAATTTTCCTCCACACGTGGAATTGCTTATAAAAATAATAACAAGAAGAATAACAAACAGTGCGGCAACGGAGATGTTCGGATACTTGTTTTCCTTCGTGCGTTCAAAATTGTCAAAATATAGAATAAACTACGTTTGTCAGAACATGGCATCCTTCAGAACTTGTATGCTTCGAAAACTTCACCAAAACCACCCGACATATGCACTCTTTTACGGTTCTTTTAACTGCGCGTTTTTCTCTCTTTTCCTGTTGTGCCTGCTGCATTTGTTTCTAGCTTTCGTTGCTGTCTTTAACTGACTTCCAAGTCTGCTCCTGTCGTCCCCTCTTTTAACCTTTTAGCAACAAGTTGCAGTGCACTTGAGCGCTGTATATGCATCATCGTCATCGGTGTGATCATCACCACCACCATCGCCATCATCGTGATCAGCATCCTCATCTTTATTGTTTAGGCGAATCGTTAGCACACGGGACAAAAATGCTAAGCCGCTTTTCTTCCGTCTTTATACGTTCCGAGTTCAAATGCCGCCCGAGGTCAACACTGCCTTTTCATCTTCCCGGGGCCGATTGAAAAAAAAAAAATAGAAGGTACCAGCTGCCTTGTGGCAAAATATGAAACCAATATTTTTTTTTTCTAAATAAACACAATTTTCTTCTCTCGCTGCTGTGAAAAGTAAACGAGTTGTAACAAGTTTGATCCCACCATGGGACGAAAAAAAAGAAACATTCTAAGCAATTTTTTTCTAGTCTTAGTTTAAACCGACCATCACTGAGGAAATGCAAGGCATCTTTTGCTAAATGCAAGGCATCTTTTGCTTTCCACAGGCATGCTGTTAATAGCTTATCACTTTGTTTTTCTTCATGCTAATAATGCCAACAAGCCAGATTTGACCAGCGGAGAAATGTCAGCGGCATGCGTTGAGAAAGCGATGGCAGTAACTAATTGATCTTTGATCGCATTTAATTACAAAAAAGTTGATAAATAATTAAAAATAGATAATGTAGATTAGAAATTATCAGCCGTTATATAAACAAGTTGGCTTTTTGATTACAAACCAGGAAAAAAAAAAAAAAAGTTGAAATAACATTCGGCAAAAATATCCAGATAGATGAGGGTAACTACTAAAGCAGCGCGGACCCGAACGCGCAGTGGCGCGTCCGCGCTAGCTAGTCTTGAGTGGTCGATCCTAACCCTAACCCTATTCCTAACCCGCGTGTGCAAATGAATACGTGTTTAGAGTTAGGGTTAGGATCGACCACTCACGACTAGCTAGCGCGTTCGGGTCCGCGCTGCTTTAGTAGTACCCAGATGAGGTCCAAAGAGGTACCAAGTCCCGCTCTGAACTTTTTTTTTTTTTTTTCTTGTTTTCAAAAGTTTCTTCGTAAGATTCCTGTTTTCAACAAGACATTACAAATTTGCAACAACATCAACAATATAACAACATCAACAACATAACAATAATAATATAATTTAATGTTTCCATTGTTTTTTTTTTAAATATATATATGAAGGGAACGGAAGTTCTGTTTTCCGATTCTGAAACATGAAAACGGTTAATGTTTATTTTTAGACTCCCGGCCACCGATTACGACGTAAACAACTTTTGAGCATTAGAATCGAACAGGAGAATCGCCTAAAACCGTAATTTCTTCAAACCCTTACATATCTGCCATGGGCAACCTTTCTACATGCACGCAGGCCTTAATGCGGCCCGCCTGAAAATGAACTGTCATATGCAGCCCGTTTCTCGAAGAATGCTGCCCATGCCTACATATAATAATAATAATAATAAGTATCACAGATTAGGAATCTACATTTTTTATTGATTTTGTGGGTTGTGGAGACGGTGTCGCCACCACCACCACCCCTTTCCGTAATGTTTTAATTTTTTGACTCTTTGCAGCTTTTATTATTTATCGTAAATTTTATTTCTTTTAATTATTTTCTTTTTTGTTTTATTTTCATAATAATATTGCTTCAAGTGCCTGGAGATTCGGATTTCTCAAAATCACATAAATAACAAATATCGGAGTTTGGTGGAAGGGGGGGGGGGGGGGGAGAAAAAGAAAAAGAAAAAAATTTCATACAAAAGAGAAATATATACAGAAAGAGGGTGGGGGGTTATAATTCTTCGAGTTATTTTTATTTATTTTTATTTTTTTTTCAAATTCGTAACCTGCGATCCCTAAAACATGGTTTGTAGTTCCCTAAACAATAATTTCAGGCTCGATTAAGGTAAAAAAAAAAAAAAATTTAACCCTTTTCTTTTTGTTTTTTAAACTTTCGGAGGTGGGGGGGAACATTGCTTTAAACAGTGGTAGTATTTTTTCATGCTTTATTTTCGTGATCATAAACCGAAAGAATCCCTACCTCCCCCCCCCCACCCCGAGGGATCTCTCTAAGTTGAGATTAAAACCGCTTTATTTTTTTCTATCACTAATTATATCGATTCCGGTTTTTTAAATTTTCTTGTTCACCTCCTCCCCCTCCCCTCCCCCCACACAGAAAGAATGAATTAAAAAAAAAAAGATAAACTTCGTTGTTCGTCAACTTTGTTTACTTTTCACGTCAATTATGAATTTATCTGCACGAGTATTTTTTTATATAAAAAAGTGTGATTTTAAACTTTTAATTTAATCAAATGTTTTAACAACATCAACAAGAAAAGTCCAACTTACCTGTGTGTGAGAAATAATATGCAATTTGTATTGCGTTGGGTCTGCAAGCTTCTGACTCGAATGAACTGAAGCTAGCTTTGATAATCAAAAAGTTTTTCTCAGAAAAATTGAGAGAGATTCCTGGAAAAACTATGAAAGGCCAGCCGTGATATAAACAAAGATGAATTCCAGGAAAAACTACGGAAGGCCAAACAAGCAGTGTTCACATGAATATACATACAAATGCACACACATGTAAACGCTGTCGCTCTCTCTCTCTCTCTCTCTCTCACACTGTCACTCTTCACCCTCTCTCTCTCTCTCGGACACTCAAATACACAGTCGTTTTCTGTCACTCACTCACTCACACAGTCACAGACTACTGCACACACACACACACGCATACAGGTCTCATATGCACACATATCGTTCTCTTTCTTTCTCTCTCTCTCTCTCTTCCCTCAGTTACAAACTAAAGCACACACTCGCACGCACACACACACGCACATGCATCTCGTGTGACAAGAGGGCGGGTCCTGTTCCAATTAATCACGTATTACTTATTAATAACTACTACTACCGCTGCTGCTGCTGCGGCTACCATCATCATCACCATTTTATACTTTAACTACTACCACCACCACCACCACCACCACCACTACAACTACTACAGTTAATGATAATCTTTTTTTTGCCTCTTAGTACAAAGCCTGAATTTTCTTTTTTTTTTTCTTTCTAAGGAGTGGTTGGTGGGGGTGGGGGGTGCAAGAAGAGGAAGCGAAGGGGTTAAGTTAAGTCAATTTACATCGACTCCTGTGCTCGAACCTGAATTGAAGGATGGGATTTGAACTCTTGAACGGAAATGCCTACCGCCATGCGTCCTGTCCGGCGTGTTTCCGATTCTGCCAGTTCGCCACCTTTATACGACGACGACGACGACGACGATGATGACGATGACGATGACGACGATGACGACGATTGATATCAATGCCATATCGCTCGCTATTAATACTACTGCTGCATACGATGGCAGCAACTCACAGCTAACACCACCACCACCACCACCACTACTGTTTGACCGGTGATCAATCCTGATCGAAGGGATTTCCAATCATGACTACCCCACCTTTGTGGGTGGTGGGGGGAATATGTTTGCCGGGGTCTTTTTTAAATTCTAAATTGACCGAGAATGATCTGAGAGAGAGAGAGAGAGAGAGAGAGAGAGAGAGAGAGAGTAAGAAAGAAAGAAAGAGAGAGAGAGAGAGAGATTTGGCTGCTATTTCTTGCATGTCGAATAACCGAGTAGATACACTCCCTCGGTGTTCGTAAGTAATTGTTAATTCTTTGGTTTGATTAAATAAACCCACGATCAGAGGCACTCCATCCACGACTATCCCTTCATTGCCATTTTGGTAAATTTGGAGGGGACAACGACTCTCGATAAATGAAGTACCAGTTGCGTACTGAGGTCGATCTAATCGACTGGCCCCCCCCCCCCTCCCCCAAAATTTCGGGCCTTGCGCCTAGAATGGAAAGGATTGTTATTATTATTGTTGTTGTTGTTGTTGTTATTATTAAGGCGGCGAGCTGGCAGAACCGTTAGTGCGACGGACGAAATGCTTAGAGGTATTTCGCCCATCGCTACGTTCCGTGTTCAAATTCCGCCGAGGTCGACTTTGCCTTTCATCCTTTCGGGGTTAATTAAACAGATACCAGTGGCGAAGGTAAAGAATACGTACACCCAGTGGTTTGGGCTTAGGCTTTTTGATACGCCGAAAACCGGTGGTGCACATATTCTTTACCTCCACCAGCACCAGTTACACACTGTAGATCGATGTAATTAATACCCCACCACCACCACCACCACCACCAATAATCGTGCAGTTGACAGGATTATTGGCAATCGATCGTTTTTACGTTGGCGCGTCGAACACATTTTTTTAAACTCCCATTACACTAATTTTTCTGATTTTCGTTTCCGGGTCAAATCATAAAACATCAACCCAAAATATTTTGCGTTATTGCTTCCGACTGCTTACGTTCTGAGTTCAAATTTTGCCAGAGTCAACATTATCTTTCTCTCCTC
>NC_142951.1:1728055-1748055 GCF_046866305.1 Octopus bimaculoides
ATATATATATATATATATATATATATATATATATATATATATATATATACATACATATATATATATATATATATATATACATATATACATATATATATATATATATATAAATATATATAATATATATATAGGCACAGGAGTAGCTGTGTGGTAAGTAGTT
Organism: Octopus bimaculoides; assembly: GCF_046866305.1. NCBI lineage: Eukaryota > Metazoa > Mollusca > Cephalopoda > Octopoda > Octopodidae > Octopus > Octopus bimaculoides. The sequence goes on from NC_142951.1 coordinate 1,728,216, forward strand.
TGCTTACCAACCACATGGGTCCCGGTTCAGTCCCACTGCGTGGCACCTTGGGCAAGTGTCTTCTACTATAGCTCGGGCCGACCAAAGCCTTGTGAGTAGATTTTGTAGATGGAAACTGAAAGAAGCCCGTCACATATGTATGTATTTGAGTGTGCTTGTGTATCTGTGTTCCCCTACCATCACTTGACAATCAATGCTGGTGTGTATACTTCCCCGTAACTTTGCGGTTCGGCAAAAAGAAACCAATAGAATAAGTACTAGGCTTACAAAGAATAAGACCCGGGTTCAATTTGTTTGACTAAAGGCAGTGCTCCAGCATGGCTGTGGTCAAATGACAGAAACAAGGAAAAGAATAAAAGAATATATCTTTATACATAATTGAAAAAATTTGGAGTCAACAATGGAAAGTAGTGTTGGATATTTATTTGCCATCACTACAATTGTTTCTATGCAACACAATTCTCCAGGCTTACAGGTACTTGTTTATGTAAGCATTTCCTTGCATTATGAGATCTAGTTGTGTTTCCTCAGGTGAGATGCAAGGAAACGGTTGCATAACAAAGTACCTACAAGCCTGGAGAACATGCTGGTGACACATAAAAGGTACCCAATGCACTTTTGGAGTGGTTGGTGTTAGGAAGGCATCCAGCTGTAGAAACCATGCAAGAAATCAGACAAGCGGAACCTGGTGCAGCTCCCCGGCTTACCAGTTCCAGTCAAACTGTCTAACCCATGCCAGCATGGACATTAAATGATGATGATGATGAAGAATTATATATATACAGATATATATATATATACATACATGTATAGGTGTATATATGTATGAATATATATATGCATATATATATAAATACACACATACGTATATTTATATAGACATACATAAATGTATATATATATATATATATACATATGTATGTATGTGTGTATATATATATATATATATATATATATAGGCTGTGTGGTAAGTAGATTGCTTACCAACCACATGGTTCTGGGTTCAGTCCCACTGCATGGCACCTTGGGCAAGTGTCTTCTACTATAGCCTCGGGCTGACCAAAGCCTTGTGAGTGGATTTGGTAGACAGAAACTGAAAGAAGCTCGTCATATATATGTATGCATGTGTATATGTTTGTGTGTCTGTGTTTGTCCTCCCCACCATCGCTTGACAACTGATGCTGGTGTGTTTACATCCGCGTCTCTTTTGCCGAACCGCTAAGTTACGGGAATGTAAACACACCAACATCGATTGTCAAGCAATGGTAACGGGACAAACATATATATATATATATATATATATATATATATATATATATGTGTGTGTGTATGTATGTATTCAATGGGCTTCTGTTAGTTTCCATCTACCAAATCCACTCACAAGTACTTAGGTACATATTCTATGCCTTTTGAACAACAGTGTAATTATCCTTCAGTCTAAAGTGTTCCAAGCCCTTCTCAGACCGAATCCCATCCTTTCATATAAATAGCAAGAGTCACACAGAAACTAAAAAACACATTTCCTTCCAAAATTCTTCAGTTTCCTGCACAAGTATATTTCTGTCACTGCCATGCGTTGTTCGTCTGCTCATGCACTGTCTGCATATATATATATATATATATATATATATATATATACATATATATATATATATATATATATATACATGCACACACACACATACACATATTTACATATATATGCCAATCCTTTTTTTCCGCCTACCATTTCTGTTCTCATTCATCTATTTCATAATATATACATTATATACATGTGTGTGTGTACACAGTAACCTACAAAAGATATATATATATACATATATATATATATATATATGGCTGAATGTATATACATAAATATTGGGTCATCCTGTCATCTCATAAATAATGTGGTTTTTTTTTATACTTCTTTTATTTTTCAAAATTAAGATAAACAAATTCTTTTTTAATCTAAAATATGCTCTCTTTCATTTTCTAAACTTGCCCAAGGTGCCACACTGTGGGACTGAACCCAGATCCATGTGGTTTGGAAGCAAGCTTCTTATCACACAGCTGTGCTCATGCCTACATGAAATTAAATAATAAAAAAATGTAAAATAAAAACACAAAATAAACATCAACAAAATGGAAAATTGTTTTGTGTCAACAAAATAATTTATTGTGGATTCGAATGTTTGCCAGCAGATAAAGAACCGTCAATAAAGTGGAGGGGCTGTCTGTAACAATATATGCATATCAAAACAAATAATAAGTAGTCTTTGGAGTTTAGGTCAAGATAATAGTCGAATGTTACCACAAGAGAATGGAACAAGGTGTGTGGAAAGATAAGAGCTGAAACGTTCTGGCCAGATTAAGAAATTAAAAATGACCAGTCCAATTCTGTTTGGGAATGGTACATTCTTAGTTGATATATTCTTGAACATGGTTCCACAAACAACAAGTTTTCTGATTGGTCAAAGTAATACATGTGACATTGGTCAGTTGGTAATGTCTAAAATATTATTTATTGGTCAGTTTTGTTCAAGGCACCAAGAAATAGCTTAGATTTCTGGCTAAAGTTATTTCTGATTGGTTAACTGGTCTGGCTCTTCATTGGTTTTGTCAGCAATTGTTCCACTTGATAATGATGACGGAAAAGGTAATGGCGATCCTAACGAACGAAGGTGTGCAAGCGTGTGTGTGTATGTGAGAAAGTTGTGTGTGAGTGTATGGAGGTGAGTGAACCTAACGCGTGTGTTGTGTGTAGTAGTTGATGTGTGCTTGTTCAAGTGGTGTGTGCACATGTATATGTGTGTGCGTGTGTCTATGACCAGATAGTCTCCATGTGTATGGTGTATGTTTGTGGGAGAATGTTGTCTTTGTCTATACAAGTTGTGCATGTATATACATGTTGTCTGTGTATGTGTGTGTGTGTATCGTCTGTGTTCAGGTATGTTTATGTGTGGTGTGTGTACTGAGTTAAACAGTGTGTGTGTGTGACTGTTCGTATACTGGTATGTGTGGTGATACTATTGAAGACTGTGTGGGTGTGTGGATAAAGGTGTGTGATATATAGATACACTGTATGTGGGTGTGTGGATAATGGTGTGTGGTGTGGGTGCTGAGAAGTGTTCACTGCTAATGTGTGAGTTGGAAGGAGTTTGTGGGTGTGTGTAATGGTGTGTGAGGTGAGTAATGAGTTGAACAGTGTGTATGGGTGTTTGTATAGTGGTGTGTGTGTGGTGAGGGTACTGAGGTAGGCAGTATGTAGGTGGAGGGGGCAGTGGGATGTGTATGGGAATCCATGTGGGGTTGGTGTCGGATGAAGAGAAGTAGTGAGTTGAGCCCATATAGCGCAAAGGAGCGGAGAGAGAAGATTAATTCCTGTTCATGGCAAAGGCGGAAGTCTGGGTGGCTCCTGTCGAGAGACAGTTTGAACACAGACATATGTTGTAGCGAATGACCAGTAGAGTGGAAATGATGTGAGACTGGGTTGTCATTGCTGAGTCTGATGTTTTGGAGGTGCTCTGCACATATATGTATATACATATATATTTATATATATATATATATATATATATATATATATATATATATATATATATATATATATATATATATATATATATATATATGTGTGTGTGTGTATGTATGTATTCAATGGGCTTCTGTTAGTTTCCATCTACCAAATCCACTCACAAGTACTTAGGTACATATTCTATGCCTTTTGAACAACAGTGTAATTATCCTTCAGTCTAAAGTGTTCCAAGCCCTTCTCAGACCGAATCCCATCCTTTCATATAAATAGCAAGAGTCACACGGAAACTAAAAAACACATTTCCTTCCAAAATTCTTCAGTTTCCTGCACAAGTATATTTCTGTCACTGCCATGCGTTGTTCGTCTGCTCATGCACTGTCTGCATATATATATATATATATATATATATACATACATATATATATATATATATACATGCACACACACACATACACATATTTACATATATATGCCAATCCTTTTTTTCCGCCTACCATTTCTGTTCTCATTCATCTATTTCATAATATATACATTATATACATGTGTGTGTGTACACAGTAACCTACAAAAGATATATATATATACATATATACATATATATGTGGCTGAATGTATATACATAAATATTGGGTCATCCTGTCATCTCATAAATAATGTGGTTTTTTTTTATACTTCTTTTATTTTTCAAAATTAAGATAAACAAATTCTTTTTTAATCTAAAATATGCTCTCTTTCATTTTCTAAACTTGCCCAAGGTGCCACACTGTGGGACTGAACCCAGATCCATGTGGTTTGGAAGCAAGCTTCTTATCACACAGCTGTGCTCATGCCTACATGAAATTAAATAATAAAAAAATGTAAAATAAAAACACAAAATAAACATCAACAAAATGGAAAATTGTTTTGTGTCAACAAAATAATTTATTGTGGATTCGAATGTTTGCCAGCAGATAAAGAACCGTCAATAAAGTGGAGGGGCTGTCTGTAACAATATATGCATATCAAAACAAATAATAAGTAGTCTTTGGAGTTTAGGTCAAGATAATAGTCGAATGTTACCACAAGAGAATGGAACAAGGTGTGTGGAAAGATAAGAGCTGAAACGTTCTGGCCAGATTAAGAAATTAAAAATGACCAGTCCAATTCTGTTTGGGAATGGTACATTCTTAGTTGATATATTCTTGAACATGGTTCCACAAACAACAAGTTTTCTGATTGGTCAAAGTAATACATGTGACATTGGTCAGTTGGTAATGTCTAAAATATTATTTATTGGTCAGTTTTGTTCAAGGCACCAAGAAATAGCTTAGATTTCTGGCTAAAGTTATTTCTGATTGGTTAACTGGTCTGGCTCTTCATTGGTTTTGTCAGCAATTGTTCCACTTGATAATGATGACGGAAAAGGTAATGGCGATCCTAACGAACGAAGGTGTGCAAGCGTGTGTGTGTATGTGAGAAAGTTGTGTGTGAGTGTATGGAGGTGAGTGAACCTAACGAGTGTGTTGTGTGTAGTAGTTGATGTGTGCTTGTTCAAGTGGTGTGTGCACATGTATATGTGTGTGCGTGTGTCTATGACCAGATAGTCTCCATGTGTATGGTGTATGTTTGTGGGAGAATGTTGTCTTTGTCTATACAAGTTGTGCATGTATATACATGTTGTCTGTGTATGTGTGTGTGTGTATCGTCTGTGTTCAGGTATGTTTATGTGTGGTGTGTGTACTGAGTTAAACAGTGTGTGTGTGTGACTGTTCGTATACTGGTATGTGTGGTGATACTATTGAAGACTGTGTGGGTGTGTGGATAAAGGTGTGTGATATATAGATACACTGTATGTGGGTGTGTGGATAATGGTGTGTGGTGTGGGTGCTGAGAAGTGTTCACTGCTAATGTGTGAGTTGGAAGGAGTTTGTGGGTGTGTGTAATGGTGTGTGAGGTGAGTAATGAGTTGAACAGTGTGTATGGGTGTTTGTATAGTGGTGTGTGTGTGGTGAGGGTACTGAGGTAGGCAGTATGTAGGTGGAGGGGGCAGTGGGATGTGTATGGGAATCCATGTGGGGTTGGTGTCGGATGAAGAGAAGTAGTGAGTTGAGCCCATATAGCGCAAAGGAGCGGAGAGAGAAGATTAATTCCTGTTCATGGCAAAGGCGGAAGTCTGGGTGGCTCCTGTCGAGAGACAGTTTGAACACAGACATATGTTGTAGCGAATGACCAGTAGAGTGGAAATGATGTGAGACTGGGTTGTCATTGCTGAGTCTGATGTTTTGGAGGTGCTCTGCACATATATGTATATACATATATATTTATATATATATATATATATATATATATATATATATATATATATATATATATATATATATATATATATATATATATGTGTGTGTGTATGTATGTATTCAATGGGCTTCTGTTAGTTTCCATCTACCAAATCCACTCACAAGTACTTAGGTACATATTCTATGCCTTTTGAACAACAGTGTAATTATCCTTCAGTCTAAAGTGTTCCAAGCCCTTCTCAGACCGAATCCCATCCTTTCATATAAATAGCAAGAGTCACACGGAAACTAAAAAACACATTTCCTTCCAAAATTCTTCAGTTTCCTGCACAAGTATATTTCTGTCACTGCCATGCGTTGTTCGTCTGCTCATGCACTGTCTGCATATATATATATATATATATATATATATACATATATATATATATATATATATACATGCACACACACACATACACATATTTACATATATATGCCAATCCTTTTTTTCCGCCTACCATTTCTGTTCTCATTCATCTATTTCATAATATATACATTATATACATGTGTGTGTGTACACAGTAACCTACAAAAGATATATATATATACATATATATATATATATATGGCTGAATGTATATACATAAATATTGGGTCATCCTGTCATCTCATAAATAATGTGGTTTTTTTTTATACTTCTTTTATTTTTCAAAATTAAGATAAACAAATTCTTTTTTAATCTAAAATATGCTCTCTTTCATTTTCTAAACTTGCCCAAGGTGCCACACTGTGGGACTGAACCCAGATCCATGTGGTTTGGAAGCAAGCTTCTTATCACACAGCTGTGCTCATGCCTACATGAAATTAAATAATAAAAAAATGTAAAATAAAAACACAAAATAAACATCAACAAAATGGAAAATTGTTTTGTGTCAACAAAATAATTTATTGTGGATTCGAATGTTTGCCAGCAGATAAAGAACCGTCAATAAAGTGGAGGGGCTGTCTGTAACAATATATGCATATCAAAACAAATAATAAGTAGTCTTTGGAGTTTAGGTCAAGATAATAGTCGAATGTTACCACAAGAGAATGGAACAAGGTGTGTGGAAAGATAAGAGCTGAAACGTTCTGGCCAGATTAAGAAATTAAAAATGACCAGTCCAATTCTGTTTGGGAATGGTACATTCTTAGTTGATATATTCTTGAACATGGTTCCACAAACAACAAGTTTTCTGATTGGTCAAAGTAATACATGTGACATTGGTCAGTTGGTAATGTCTAAAATATTATTTATTGGTCAGTTTTGTTCAAGGCACCAAGAAATAGCTTAGATTTCTGGCTAAAGTTATTTCTGATTGGTTAACTGGTCTGGCTCTTCATTGGTTTTGTCAGCAATTGTTCCACTTGATAATGATGACGGAAAAGGTAATGGCGATCCTAACGAACGAAGGTGTGCAAGCGTGTGTGTGTATGTGAGAAAGTTGTGTGTGAGTGTATGGAGGTGAGTGAACCTAACGTGTGTGTTGTGTGTAGTAGTTGATGTGTGCTTGTTCAAGTGGTGTGTGCACATGTATATGTGTGTGCGTGTGTCTATGACCAGATAGTCTCCATGTGTATGGTGTATGTTTGTGGGAGAATGTTGTCTTTGTCTATACAAGTTGTGCATGTATATACATGTTGTCTGTGTATGTGTGTGTGTGTATCGTCTGTGTTCAGGTATGTTTATGTGTGGTGTGTGTACTGAGTTAAACAGTGTGTGTGTGTGACTGTTCGTATACTGGTATGTGTGGTGATACTATTGAAGACTGTGTGGGTGTGTGGATAAAGGTGTGTGATATATAGATACACTGTATGTGGGTGTGTGGATAATGGTGTGTGGTGTGGGTGCTGAGAAGTGTTCACTGCTAATGTGTGAGTTGGAAGGAGTTTGTGGGTGTGTGTAATGGTGTGTGAGGTGAGTAATGAGTTGAACAGTGTGTATGGGTGTTTGTATAGTGGTGTGTGTGTGGTGAGGGTACTGAGGTAGGCAGTATGTAGGTGGAGGGGGCAGTGGGATGTGTATGGGAATCCATGTGGGGTTGGTGTCGGATGAAGAGAAGTAGTGAGTTGAGCCCATATAGCGCAAAGGAGCGGAGAGAGAAGATTAATTCCTGTTCATGGCAAAGGCGGAAGTCTGGGTGGCTCCTGTCGAGAGACAGTTTGAACACAGACATATGTTGTAGCGAATGACCAGTAGAGTGGAAATGATGTGAGACTGGGGTGTCATTGCTGAGTCTGATGTTTTGGAGGTGCTCTGCACATATATGTATATACATATATATTTATATGTATATATATATATATATATATATATATATATATATATATATATATATATATAATGCAAGAGAGTTAGGGGTTGAGGATTCAACCCACTAAGGGATAGTATCTATCCAATATACTGCTGGGAGGGTACCCAATTATTGTTACTCTAGTGTTATACCAAGTGCAATAAGTGGGTGCAGATAAAGGGGAGTTTATTTTACCCTAAATTTATATAGCAATAAGAAAATGGAGGAGAATATGCGGTATTCATCGACTCGCAGACAATGTATTCCGTTGAGTTAATTAACTTATTTTGTAACTAAAATGACAAAAACCACAAAATACAAATGTTTATGACAAACCATGTTATATTGACAATCGGATATATATATATATATATATATATATATATATATATATGTGTGTGTGTGTGTGTGTGTGTGCAGATAGATAGATAGATAGAGAGAAGATAGGTAGATAGATAGATAGATAGAGAGAGAGAGGGAGAGAGATAAGTAGAGATTTGAGGAAGCATTGTCAAGTACATGCACTGGAAGGCCTTCTATGAGAATCCATCCACTACAACACCTGCTGACAAGTTTGGCTTCAAATCTTGAAAGTGCCCTCCCCAGTTCAAGGATCTTAAGAGCTTCAAGGTTGATTTATGGAACACTGTTAAAGAGGTAAAGTTTCAACTTTCCAACTTCGTTTTTCAACCCCTTCTTCAAATCCTTACATGATGACATGGCCAAAGTCAAGCAATCGCCTAGTCTCTGCCTATGTGCGTGCATGAGAGAGAGAGAAAAAGGGCACTTGGCCCAGTGGGGAGGGTGTTGGACTCACGACCGCAAGATAATGGTGTTAATTCCCAGACCAGTTGGTGCGATGTGTTCTTCAGCAAAACACTTCATCCCACGCTCGTCTGCGATAACTTTTACACCTGACGTGTGGCACGCCGTGTGCCTGTTCAGACAACGTCAGTTTGGTGGAGAGAGGGCGCTAATGTGCGACCCAAACATTTGATCACTACAAACATATGATCTGTGTGGTTGTTCAGTAAGGGATTGTCGAACCCTCATACGTCGTCCAACGACGAGAGAGTCCATTGCACACCTTACCTATGTGTGTGTGTCCCACTACTACTTGGCAACCGTTGTTGGTTTGTTTATGTCCCTGTGACATAGCGCTTCAGCTACAAGGGATCGATGGAATAAGTACCGGGCTTTGCGAAAAAAAAATGAAAAACAAAAAAAAGAAAAGGAAAGAAAGTACAGAGATTGATGTTGTTTGACTAAACGCTACAAAGTGGTGCCCCAGCATGGCCGCACTTTTACTGACTGAGACAAGTAAAAGATAAGAAAAAAGAAAGAAAGAAAGCGTGTAATAAGGCAATCCCGTGCGTGGGAGGTGGAGGAGGGGTGGGCGGTTGGAGACCTGTTTTTGTGGGAACTAAAATGTGTTTTATGTTATAAAATGCAGAAAAATGATTTCCTTATGAAAGAAGTGAAAATTCTGTTTAGGAAGGTTTCTTCTATTTGTTTTTTGCCAAGTAAAACTCGGCAAACGCTTATTATAACACAAACTCGATCGTCTTCGTTTCAGCTTAATTAAAGTGAAAAGAATTTACTGGAAAAAGAAAACGAAAATGCTGCTTTCCTAGAAAGAAACTAGGGAGTGCTAAATGGAAGGCTTTGTTCATCTACGCAGTGCGAATGTTATCATAAGAACAACAACAACAACAACAACGACAACTAGGCACCTGTGCCCCATCCTGACATTGTTTCGTCTTAATTTTTTTTTTTTCGTTTCTTAATACTTGTTTGACTGCAGCCATGCTGGAGCACCACCTTGAAGCGTTTTAGTTGAACAAATCGATACCAGTGATTATTTGACTTATACATATTATTTATGTATATATATATATATATATATATATATTCATATTCTACTTATTCCATCGGTCTCTTCTTGCTAAACTTCTAAGTTATGGGGATGTAAAAACGCCAGCACTTGTTGTCAAGCGGTGGTGGATAACAAACATGTGACAGGCTTCTTTCAGTTTCCGTCTACCAAATCTACTCGCAAGGCTTTGGTCTCATTGAGGCTATAGTAAAAGACCTGAACTCCGAACCTTGTGGTTGGGGAGTAATCTTTTTTCCACACAGCCTTGCCTGCGCCTTTAACTTTCGAGTCAAAAACTGATATTCTTATCATGAAATTTTGTTAGGAATACTTTTCAGGCAGTGAAGATTCCGATTATATCGGGATTTAAGGGGGGGAAAATGAATAAATAAAATGGTAGCCACACACACACGTATATACAAACATCACAAAATTGTGCTTAAAAATTTCAAGATTCATTATATATATATATATATAACCCACATGGTTCCGGGTTCAGTCTCACTGCGTGGCACCTTGGGCAAGTGTCTTCTACTATATCCTCGGGCCGACCAAAGCCTTGTGAGTGGATTTGGTAGACGGAAACTGAAAGAAGCCTGTCGTATATATGTATATATATATATATATATATATATATATATATATATATATATATATATATATATATATGTGTGTGTGTGTGTGTGTGTGTCTGTCTGTGTTTGTCCCCCCAACATCGCTTGACAACCGATGCTGGTGTGTTTACGTCCCCGTAACTTAGAGGTTCAGCAATAGAGACCAATAGAATAAGTACTAGGCTTACAAAGAATAAGTCCTGGGGTCGATTTGCTCGACTAAAGGCGGTGCTCCAGCATGGCCGCAGTCAAATGACTGAAACAAGTAAAAGAGTAACTGGCAATACAATTATCCCTCGCCATATGGCCGTTCACCTATCACGGTTTATTATTTAAGCTTACGTCGATTCCTCCGTGCTGTTGTTTTGCATTTATAATAAAATAAATATATATAAATTATTATACAGTACTATATATTTCGCAGATTTTCACCTATCGCGAGGTGGGGGACGTAACACCCGTGATAATCGAGGGATTACTGTACATCTTGACTACACTATTTATATAGGCTGGCATTACATGCGACTTCTTTTACCTGTGCCATTTAAAAAAAGTTTTTTTTTTACACCTGGATTCGATATCTACACTATCTGAAAAGGTATTTGTAGAAAGTTTCAATTCAAAATATTTTTCTCATTCTGGAAGTCAAGAGGAAACTGCAATATACAGCAATATAGTCATAGCAATATTTGTGTTTATCTCTTGTGACTGTTATCTAACGAGCCATATTTCATAAGTGTTTGGTGTCCTGTTAGTAGGATATACTTGTCGCAAAACTAACTAACTACCGAATAATTTTATCTCCAAGACAAGGCAAAACGACTTTGTAAAGTCGGACATGTATCTACTTCGGCTGTTTGATATGCAGTTACTGATAAGGGGAACCATGTCTCCTAGAGATATCAAAGAATAAGCACACACACACACACAAAGAATATGTGGGATTTAATTCACTGGTGGTTTAAACCAGTGGTTCCCAAAGTGGGCAGACCGCCCCCACTCTTTGCGGGTGGTGGAGGATCCAGGGGAGCGTTGAAGAAAATGGGACGATAATAGGGTGACCAAAACGGGGCAATGGATGTAAAATACAACAAATAAAATAAAGGGTTAATTAGGGCAGGTTTTATTTGTAAGATACTGTTTTGAATTATTTGCTGCAGAAAATGGTCAATGTCTGTGATGGTGAGTGTGTGTGTGTGTGGGGGGGGCACTAGGAATGCGGCCTTAGAACCAAGGGGGCGGCAGCCTGAAAAGGTTTCGGAACCATTGGTTTAAACGAATAGGTTCGCTGTACAAGTGCTATAATTGGTCATCTGTTAAGTTCCAAGTTCACAACAGGCTGGAGCTAGGGGTCCGTATTAGGCTGCTGAGTTAGCAGGTATATATTCTATTAAAAAACCAAGGTAGGACAGGTATCTCAAGGGACTTGAGACATCTGTCCTGGTTTGGTTTTTGTGGTCCTTTATCCTCTAATATAACATAATATAATTTAATATAATATATATAATAAAAAATAACATACATATGCAGATATACATACGTATATGTACATACATCTATACGGATATATATATGCATATGTGGGCACAGGACGTCATGAAACGTGTACAACAACAAAAATACGAAGTACGAATACGTGGAATATGAACTATTTTTTCGAACAACGAAAGATACAAATGGAAAACAAGACAAACAACATAAAGAACGACATTTCATCAGTTGTTGGCTATTTTTCTACTCTCGTATTTCGAATATATATATATATATATATATATATATATATATATATATATATATATATATTATTGTTTACTTGTTTCAGTCATTAGACTGCGGCTATGCTGGGGCACCGTTTTGAAGAATTTTTAGTCGAACAAAGTACGACACCAGTACTTAAATTTTTTTCAAGCCTGGTACTTGCCCAATCGGTGTCTTTTTGCCGAACTGCTAAGTTACACATCATTAACTGGTTGTTATATTATTGTTGCTATTTCAGTTTGAACATTTTAATAAGCCGTTTTTCTTTTATCTTTCTTCCAACCTCACTTCTGTCATGTAGTTTGTGGAAAGGAAAAATTAGAAACATTTTCTGACCACATGTTTCTATATGTTCGCTCAATGGAAGTTGGCTCAATGGTACATTGGTGTTTTGGATTTGATGTCTGTGGACTCATGAGCGTTCCAATAATGCATTCTCTCTCTCTCCTCGCAATTCGGGTATTTAATGTAGTAGATCAAATTTCTGCTTTTTGCAGTTCATATCTGCATTTCTGAAAATCTGTCCATTTTTTTGTTCTAATGGATCTACCCTTATGCATGTATAGACTCGTTCCACATCTGTTATCATTACTCTTGGATACTGTCAATGTTTTATCCTGTTCATGAATTTTGCCTTTGTTAAAAGTTTCTTTAGGTTATTTGATTGCCTTTTGCTTAAGATAAGAGTTTGATTAGCTATGTTTTTTTAAATTTTTCACTTTGTTTTATGATTGGCAAATTTGCTTTGATGATGTTAAAGTGTTTTGGTGATGCGGATTGTGTGTTACTAGAAATGGTATTATGTTCCTTTGATGGGTTCGTCTTTTTCGTGTTGCCCTAAGCTGTTCTATAGGTATCTCGCTTGCTCGTTGTATTTTCTATATGTAGGAGAGGATCATTTTTTTTTTTGAGCAGAAATCCTCTGAGTTCTATAAGTCGTGTATTTCTGGTATTTGAATCATCGACTATAGTACAAATTTTCCTGGCTAGACAGTACGGGATGTTGCGTTTTATGTGTTGGGTGGCACGATTGGAAATTAATTTAGGGACTGGTGTTTATCTGAGCTTTTGCTATAAATATCAGTTGTGATGGTGGTGGGGTTATTAATTAGCATTTTGTTAAGAATGATAATGGAAGTTCACTGCTAGCTCTCACTGCGCACACAATCACGTCCTGCAATCACGTGGTTGTGTGGTAAGAAGCTTGTTTCTCAACCACATGGTTCCGGGTTCAGTCTCACTGCGTGGCACCTTGGGCAAGTGTCTTAACTATAGCCTCGGGCCGGCCGACCAAAGCCTTGTGAGTGGATTTGGTAGATGGAAACTGAAAGAAGCCCGTTGTATATATATGTGTGTGTGTGTGTGTGTGTGTGTTTGTCCGTCCCACTATCGCTTGACAACCGATGCTGGTGTGTTTACGTCCGCGTAAAATAGCGGTTCGACAAAAAAAAGTGACAGTATAAATAATACCAGACTTACAAAGAGTAAGTCCTGGGGTCGGTTCGTTCGATTAAAAGGCGGTGCTCCAGCATGGCCGCAGTCAAATGTCTGTAACGAGTAAAAGAATAAAAGTGCGTGCGTACGTGTGTGTGTGAGGAGATATAGTAAATGAACTTTGTGCACTCAATTGTGTGTTTAATGTCTGTACCGAAATTTAGTTATCTTTTTCTATAAAACGCACTAAGCCAACCTATTCTTAGGACTTGCGTGTGTGTGTGTGTGTTTAGTTTGTGTTGTAACCGTAAGCTTACAAGAAAGCATCTAAAACACGCTACAAATGTATATATCATCTGTCATCTTTGTAGTACAAGTAACCATTAACCTTCTTCATATTTGTTACCAAAACACTCTGCTCTTTATTTTTCGAATAATAATAACAATTTTGTGTGTGTGTGTGTGTGTGCTGCGTTAATTCTTTAAATGTTTGGAACAAAAGAAGAATATAAAGACTTTGTGGATCTTTTTTTAAAACGGGGGCCACATTTTTCATTAACGAAACACTTTGAAACTTGGAACACTGGTAGAATGTGTCATATAAAACATCTTTTTCTCTTAGTCTTCTTTAAAAAAAAAGAAATCCCTAATTTATTCCATGTTAAAGTTGTCGTATTTCTGTAATTTCAACCAATCACTGACGTCCATTCAGCCGATATACATTAAGTGCCGACTACATAAACAAACGATTCTGAAACAATTCTATCGGTGATAGGGTTAGGATTAAGGTTAGGGTTAGGGTTAGGGTTAGGGTAAAACAGCAAATTTAAAAAGAAAAAAGCAAATAAAACGAAGAAAAAAAAAAGAAAATGAAAATAGCAAATTTAAAATGAAAAAAGCAAATAAAACGAAGCTATGGCTTAATCAGCCAAAGGAGTAAATGTAAACAACTGAATACTTGTCAGTGATTGGTTGAAATTATCGAAATAAGACAATTTTTTACATGAAATAAATTCGAATACAAAAATATTTTTCTGTTCTATAACACAAAATAGATAAGTATACGAAGTTTGAAAGTCTTTCGGTACCAAAAACACTACGTAAAACATTAATGAAAAATGTGGCCCCCGTTTTAAAAAAGATCCGACTTTGTTTCAGTCCTCCACTCAAAGTCGGTTCTGATTAAACACATCTCTAAATTAAGCTTTTTGATGCCAATCCGCCTAAAACACATCGCTAACTTTAAATCTTTTGATACCGACCGGCCTTAAACCGACCCAGCTCCTACCGAGCAAACGCACTGTTTTTTTTTGTTTTTTTTTTATTCCACTGCTCTGAATTAAAACTTTCCATCAAAATTTTTTTTCTTTGTTGATTTTATATATATACTAGCAGAAATACCCGGCTTTGCCCGGGTTAAAGAGGATAATGAAATCTAAAAACGCCGTCTAGACTACGCAACCCTCAACTGTTAGTAGCTACGAAACCATATTTCTACATTAATAACTCTCCAATCCATGCCAGCATGGAACATAGACATTAAGTGGAATGCCAGTCTCTCATCTAGGAGGGCCTTGAAATCAATGTTACCAACTGGGGACTATGTGTGTCGTAGTGATAATAAAAAGACCAAAAGGAGGTCTGCAACGAAATAATTTTACTCAACACTTTGCAAGTGAATCAGTGGAGGCAAAGATGCGTCTCATTTACTTGACAATTTATGCACCACATTGCAGAAATCACAATGAAAGTATATCTGAAAGGGTAGTCTTACACTGTTGTACCGTTGAATTACAAATAATGCTCATCTGTTATGTTCGGGTTAAAATTTCATCAACATCAAAAATATATGAATTTTCATGGGAGTTATGGCCGTTATACATAGAATATAATTTCCAAATTTCATAAAGATCCGTTCAGTACTTTTGACGTAGTTTTGGATAAGAAAACAAATGACTAATGTGTGTGTTTGTGTGTGATGGGTGTATATATGTATAGATATCTGTATGCATGTATATATATGTATATATGTGTACATATTACATGTACATCTATATATATATATATACATCTACACATGTGTATACATATACATGTATGCATATAGATCTATATCTATCTATATATATATATATGCATATACGTGTACATATACATCTCTTTCTCTCTTTCTCTTTCTCTGAAAGTATCTGTCATTACAGTATCGAAATGTGATTGTTTCAGTTAGTGGAATAACGTGTACATATACATCTATATGTATACATCTCTCTCTCTCTCTCTCTCTCTCTCTCTCTTTTTTTTGACTAAAACACAACTGGAACCCTAAGGCATATGTAAAATTTGAATGAAATTGGTTGCGTAGTTCTCGAGTTTTAGGGATTCACACAGACAGACAGACAGACAGACAGACAGACCGACAGACAGACAGACAGACAGACAGACATTCTCATTTTTATATATATAGATATATAGAGGTGCAATGGCCCAGTGGTTAGGGCAGCAGACTCGCGGTCATAGGACCGTGGTTTCGATTCCCAGACCGGGCGTTGTGAGTGTTTATTGAGCGAAAACACAAAAGCTCCACGAGGCTCCGGCAGGGGATGGTGGCGAACCCTGCTGTACTCTTCCACCACAACTTTCTCACTTACTTCCCGTTGTGCCTGTAATTCAAAGGGTCAGCCTTGTCACACTGTGTCACGCTGAATATCCCCCGAGAACTACGTTAAGGGTACACGTGTCTGTGGAGTGCTCAGCCACTTGCACGTTGATTTCACGAGCAGGCTGTTCCGTTGATCGGATCAACTGGTACCCTCGACGTCGTAAGCGACGGAGTGCCAACAACATATATATATATATACATACCTTCAAAATTTTTTCTCCTATAGGCATAAGGCCTGAAATTTTCGTCGTTGGTAATAAAGTCACAGGGAAAAAAAATCACAGTTTTGTCTGGGAAACAATTTATTAAAGTACCAGTAATAAAATAGAAAATATTTTAAATCAGTTATTAACTGGCAATACATGAAAAATGTCACAGGAAAAAAAAAAATCCTAAGGGATTTTGCCCAGCCAAAGTCAGTAGTGGTGTTCCACAAGCACTGTGAATCGTTTGCGATTTTTTTTAGCTCCATCTTCCCTTTCTATTGGACTTTCCTCTGTTTCCGAAGAAGAGCGTCTGCTCGAAACGTTAAACCATCTTTCTTTCCTTCCCTGAGCGTCTACTATTACTTTACAGCTACCACGTCCTCGCGTTGTTGTTTTGTGTGTTTGTTCTTCGTTTTTTGGGGGGATTTACTATTATATATATATATATATATATATATATATATATATATATATATATATATATACATATATACATATATATATATATATAGGGAAAAAAATTTCAATGAACATTACAAATGTCGCACCTATTTGGTGCTAATTTCGAAACCGGTATAACGTTGACGAGTATTACCTGTGCTGACCGAGCACAGGTGAGACGTTTTTAAAGTACACTGGAATTTTTTCCTGTAATGCGTGTAGAAGATTTGTGGACTAGTTTGTGGCACAGAAGTGTTTTTTTTCGTGTGTATATGTGTGTATGTGTGTGTGTGTGTGTGTGTGTGTGTGAGTACATATTGTATGTACATATTTTATTAATTTGCTTGTGCGGCTGATAAATTCGCTTACCACTGTGATGTTATTTTAATAATACCATCCCTGCTTGTATATATATATATATATATATATACATACATACTTAGATATATATCACTGCGTGGCACCTGGGGGGCAAGTGTCTTCTACTATAGCCTCGGGCCGACCAAAGCCTTCTGAGTGGATTTGGTAGACGGAAACTGAAAGAAGCTCGTCGTATATATATATATATTCTTTGTAAGCCTAATACTTATTCTATCGAACCGCTAAGTTACGGTAACATAAACACACCAACATCGGTTGTCAAGCGATGTTGGGGGACAAACAGACACACTCAAACATACATACATACACACACACACACACACGCATATATATATACGACGGGTTTCTTTCAGTTTCCGTCTACCAAATCCACTCATAAGGCTTTGGTCGGTCCGAGGCTATAGTAGAAGATACTTGCCCAAGGCGCCACGCAGTGGGACTGAACCTGGGACCATGTGGTTGCTTATTGTATACTTTGTTTGTTTGTTTTATTCCGTGAATAATTTCTTTTCTTTTTTTCCTTTTGTTATCTACACTTGATATCTGTCTTCCTATTGTCCCCCCCCCCCTCATCCATCACTCCGGTAGCAAACACAAAAAGTCATCACCACCACCACCACCACCATCATCATCATCATCATCATCAAAGGCGGCGAGTAAAACACTGCGGTTGATGTAATCGACCAGTCCCTTGTGTCCAGAGTAGAAAGGATTATTATTATTGTTGTTGTTGTTGTTGTTGTTGTTGCTGTTGTAATTATTCTTGAGTGAGAGAGCAGTGCATGCCATCAAAGTGACACTGGGGTATAAATATACGAAGCCCATTATACCCATAATGACTACCCGTCTGATAAGGGTACACCAGGCACATGCATCACAACCACATGTGCGTGACATGGTGATCTTATATCAAGGTTAACAGCGCATGACCTTGCAGGTGGGGCCCAGTTAGAATTTTCTTCAGGTTGAGTAGCCCCTCCCGTTCAAAAGGTCCCTGAATAAGGGTTGTTGAAGGATGATGAACGAAACACCCATGTTTCCAAAGGTGAATTTTCCAAACCCCAAAGAATTCCTCTCAACACATGGCTATGATGCTCCCCCACTACTTCTGCTCATGATCAGAGATGCACATATCGCCGGCCACTAAAGGGACATGTTCAACTGGTTAAGGTCAAACAACTGACAAGTAAATCTGTGGTATTAAGCGGAATATTTGCTGTAGCCCATCTTTTATACCAAGACAAAACAATGTACATGATAACACTTCCAATCAATTAAGATCAGAAGCCATAAGAGCCACTGCCTGGTACTGCATTATTATTATTATTATTATTATTATTATTGAGTGAGAGAGCAGTGCATGCCATGAAAGTGAGACTGGGGTGCAAATATACGAAGCCCAGTATACCCATCATGACTACCCGTCTGATAAGGGTACACCAGGCACATGCTATTTGTATTATTATTATTATTATTATTATTATTATTATTATTATTATTATTATTATTATTAATCAGCAAAAGCCGGTCAGAAATCATTTATGTGACCGCGTGATCTGCTATAAATAGCAAACATTTCTCTCTGAAATTACACTCGCCAAAGAAAAAGAAAAAAAAAGTAAGGAAAAACAAAAGGGATACAGCAGAGAATGCGGCCCTGGGTGGAACATGTCTAGGGATATGACTCTGACCAGACACTCATTTAATCAAAGGCTTTGATTAATTGATATGCTTGACCAGAGTTGAGCTGAGGCTGAAGAGTACGGTGTGAGGACGAAATAGGAAACGGAATCAAAATACGAGACAGCTTGGTCAACATTTAAAAGATGACGATGGCGTGGAAGCTGTTTGTTGCATAGACACAGAAGTCAGACTGACCTAGAAAGAGGGAAGATGGTGGTGGTGGGGGTGGGAGAAATGTGAATGAAATCGGTGAAAAGGTAAATGACCGGGGAATTCTCAGAAAGCCGAAAAAAACCAAGACGGAGAAAGAGAAGAAAAGAGAAGAGAAAGAGAGCGGAAACGAGAGGGAAAAAATAACTAGAGAAAGCGAGGGAGGAAGAGGAAGACATACGAGAGTGAGGTAGAGGGAGAGAGAAAAGGGAAAGAGGGTGACTGGAATTAAGATTGAGAGAGAGAGAGAGAAAGAGACGGAGAGAGAATGAAAGAAATAAAGAGAGATACAGAGGGAGGGGGTTAAGAACACCGGAGTGACACGCAGGCGCGATTGAAATAAGAGGAGGAGGAGGAGGCCAGTGACTCAGCGCTTTATTTCCAAGAATTTCTTAACAAGCAGTATTTCCCAGAATCTGCATTTGGTGTCATGTGCAGCGCTTGTATCATTTCTGCACTTATTTTGCAGTGTT
>NC_142951.1:1750555-1753055 GCF_046866305.1 Octopus bimaculoides
AAATTGTACATGTAGGAAACATGTAATATATCTCCTATCAGAAATTCTTCAGACAGAGAACCAAATAGTACAGAATTTACATTTGGATGAAACGCTTATATATATATATATATATATATATATATATATATATATATATATATATATATATATATATATATGTGTATATATATATATATGTATATATATATATATATATATATATATATATATATATATATATATATATATATATATATATATATATATATATATATATATATATATGTATATATATATATACTGCTGGCATTCTGTTGGTTATGACGACGAGGGTTCCAGTAGATCCGATCAACGGAACAGCCTGCTCGTGAAATTAACGTGCAAGTGGCTGAGCACTCCACAGACACGTGTACCCTTAACAGAGTGTGACAAGGCTGGCCCTTTGAAATACAGGTACAAAGAAACAGGAAGAAAGAGTGAGAGAAAGTTGTAGTGAAAGAGTACAGCTGGGTTCGCCACCAACGCCTGCCGGAGCCTCGTGGGGCTTTAAGTGTTTTCGCTCAATAAACACTCAGAACGCCCGGTCTGGGATTCGAAACCACCGCGAGTCCGCAACCCTAACCACTGAGCCATTGCACCTCCACAGATAAAGAGAGAGAGAGAGAGAGAGAGAGAGAGAGAGAGAGAGAGAGAGAGAGAGAGAGAGAGAGAGAGAGAGAGAGAGAGAGAGAGAGAGAGAGAGAGAGAGATAAAGAGGGAGATAGCAACTATATGTTTCAACATTATACGATTATCAAATAACCATGTTTGTTAACACAAAATTTTTGGAAGTAAGTTAATCTTTTGAAGTCTTGAAATACTGCGTAGATTTTTTTTTTTATTCAACTACGGATTACATTTCAATTCAGGTGCTCATGCACTAATTTCTTCGAAAAGTGTCAATTGGTGAAATATTATCATGGAATAACAAGTCAGAGGCCAGTTTGTGATCCACAAAGCAAATCATACCTGTTCTATTCACTAACTGCGTCTGGCTCACGCCGCTCAGGTGAGCTTTGCACACAGGTAGCCAGATAATGCAGCATTGAATGGTTTATAAGGCGTTTATGTAGGAAAGTTATGAGTTAATGTCATATACACCCACACCCACCCATATGTATGTATTTGTATAGATATACAGATACATAGACGGATAGATTGTGTACACACACACACACACAACATTATATATATATATATATATATATATATATATATATATATATATATATATATATATATATATATATATATATATATATATATATATATGCGAGTAAAAATAAATACAAAAAAGGTGGGGTTTTTTTTGTATGATTGTGTATAGAGGAATATATTATTTTGCTTAAAAGAGTTCCAACGCTGTCTGTTTTTTATGTTTTATTTATATTCCTGCAGAACTAATGTGGGGTATAGAATATGGAATATACAATATATAATATGATATACAATATACAATATAAAATAAAATAACATAAAAATGGATGGCACCCTGAAAGAAAGTATTGAATGTAGATGAAATATTGAGTGTTCAATATAAAGGATCAAATATATAAATATATAAATATAAATATATATATATAAAGGCGACTCGAGTTTCAGGGCTATTTCCCTTCGTCATGGCCGATATATATATATATATATATATATATATATATAAAGGCGACTCGAGTTTCAGGGCTATTTCCCTTCGTCATGGCCGGTATGACAGACGTATACTTACACACACACACACATATAAATATATATATATACTTACATATATATGTATATATCTCTCAAAAGTCACTATGAGTAACATTCGATGCATGTGTGTATATACATGTGTGTGTGTGTGTGCATGCATGTATGTGTGTGTATTCGTTTATTCTTTCACCTGTTTCAATCATTTGACTGCGGCCGTGCTGGAGCACCGCCTTTAGTCGAACAAATCGATCCCAGGATTTATTCTTTGTAAGCATAGTACTTATTCTATCGTTTTCCTTTTGCCGAACCGCTAAGTTCCGGGGACGTAAACACACAAACATCGGTTGTCAAGCGATGGTGGGGAGACAAACACAGACACACAAATACATACATACATACATACATAAACTGGATATTGTTGTGGTAGACCAAAACAAGAAAGTTTGTTTATTGATCGATATGTGATCATAATATCTCGGCAAAGGAATTTGAAAAGCTCAGAAAGAACAAAGATTTGCTCATTGGAATTGAAAAAAATGTGGCGTCTTAAGGTGGTTACAATACCAGTAATTGTAGGAATACTCGAAATGGTCAAAAAAGGAACTGAAAATTATTTGCTAATAAGTTTTCGTAAGCTTTGGAGTCAGTAGTCATGACAACCACAAAGCATGGAGAGAGAACGAGTTTAATATCTTAGCGCACGTGTAACCTAGACGAGTGTGAGGCTCTCGTCTGCTTGCTTATGCGCCAGACCGTGTATGCGAATGATCTCTGGCGTACCATTCTTGCAAGA
>NC_142951.1:1758055-1770555 GCF_046866305.1 Octopus bimaculoides
TAATGAGGGTAGAAATTGATATTAGTCAATTAAAACCAGTGGTCTAGCATAATAAAAAAAACCGTTTTTTTATTTAGTATTTTTTCATTTGTCTTGCCCTTTTACAGTCTGTTGTGTCGCTAAATGTTTACTGAGAACATATATTTTTTTTCGTGGATAGATGATTCGGTATCTATTTCTAGCATATAGGAGTCCACTTTTGCAGGTCACTCCTCTTATTTTTATATATTCAAACACACGCACATACACTCACTCACACACACACACATTCACACATATACACACATGTGTGCGATGCGTGCATGTATGTTTGTATATATTCATGCGTGTGTGTATGAATGGACGTGTGTGTGTGTATATATATGTATGCGTGTATGTAGGTATTGTATGTGTGCGAATCTTTGCAAATGGGAATATGTCATCGATCAGTGGTGAGTTAGTATTTTGTTTCTCTTCGGGTACGATAATAATCAGTGGCACAGGCGGAGGTGGCGGCGGTAGTGGTGGTGGTGGTGGTGGTGGCGGCGGTGCTAATGGTGTGGGTGGTGGTGATGGTGCTAGTGATAGTGGTTGTGGGTGTGGTGGTGACGTTGGTAGTGATGGTGGTGGTGGTGGTGGTGGTGATGTTGATGGTAATGATGATAATGGTGGTGGTGGTGGTTGTTGTTGTTGTGGTGGTAGTAAAGGTCATTGTAGTGATATTGATGGTGATGTTGATGATAATGGTGGTGATGACGGTTGTAATGGTGGTGGTGGTGGTGGTGGTGGTATGTCTTTTCTGTTTTTTTTTCTCCTGTTCTTGCAGCCATTCGCGACGATTTCATCCTTGATTTCAGATCCAACATCCGAGGCCCCAAACCAGCCCCTTAAAACTGTTTTAGACAGTAAGGTGGAGTTTGAGGGGAGTTCGTCTCAATTCTTACAATATCGGACGAGCGCTGACAATTGCACGAAGGCTCGGGACAAGGTGCGCCGGGGTATATACACCCGTATGTTTCTATAATTGTGTTTGTGTGTTTGAATGTCTGTGTGCATTAGTGTATATGCGTGTGCGTGTTTGTGTGTGTGTGCGTACGTATTTGTGTCTATATGTATGTGTGTCGTGTTTGTGTGTATGTGTGTTTGTATGTGTGTGTGTGTGTATTCGTGTATGTGTGTGTGCGTGTTTGTTTGAATGTGAGTGTGTGTGTGTAGTGTATACGTGCGTTTTCTCTGTGTGTTTGAATGTGCGTGTGTGTGTGTGTGTGTATTTGTGTGTGCGTATGTGTAGTGTATGCGTGCGTTTTCTGTGTGTGTGTGTGTGTGTGTGATTAGTCTACTGTAAAGGAAATTGCGTTCAAAATGTTGCGCAGTTGTCAAGTAGAATTTAGTTGGGATTTCCAGTGGTCGAGGTGAACTAATGAAAAACAACAACCAGTCACCGCCGCCGCTGCCGTCATCATCACCATGGTTACAAACGTCGTCACCGCCGAAAGTCACGCACAAACTAAATTCAATAATATTTTTCTAAAATCAAATAAAAGAAATAAAATAGTCTTTTCTATTCGAGGGACAAGGCCCGAAATTTTGTGGGGGAAGGGGGCCGCAGTCGATTAAATAGATCCCAGTACGCAACTGGTACATAATTTATCACTTCCGGAAAGGATGAAAGGCAAAGTCGACCTGGAGGGAATTTGAACTCGGAACGTAAAGACAGGGGAAATAAAGAAATGAATCAATGTCGAATACACACGTACATGAAGGACAGACGTGAACAACAACAACTATAAAATGCCAAAAGTTTTGGTTCGTGACTTTTGGCCCATTCTCTATCCATCCATCCATCCATCCATCTATCTATCTATCTATCTATCTATCTGTCTGTCTGTCTGTCTATCTGTCTGCCTGACTGTTTGTAGCTGTCTGTCTATGTATGTATGTATTCCTGTGCAGGTGGCACGTAAAATGCACCATTTTGAGCGTGGCCGTTGCCAGTTCCGCCTGACTGGCCCTCGTGCCGGTGGCACGTAAAAGCACCCACTACACTCTCGGAGTGGTTGGCGTTAGGAAGGGCATCTAACTGTAGAAACTCTGCCAAATCAGATTGGAGCCTGGTGTAGCCATCTGGTTCACCAGACCTCAGTCAAATCGTCCAATCCATGCTAGCATGGAAAGCAGACATTAAACGATGATGATGATGATGATATATGTGTATGTATATGTATGTGTGTGTGCGTGTGTATATATACACGCGCGGACACACACACACACACAAACACACACACACACACACACATATATATATTAAAACGTAAAATTAGAACAGAACACAAATTTGCAATATATATATATATATATATATATATATATATATATATATATATATATTTAAATAATTAATAATCTGAAATATTAGAGACTACCAGTGGCCTAGCATGTAGAAAAATTAGTCCATAGACTATATATTATTCATATAAATACAGTGAACATTTAAGCACATAAGAGGTATCCATCATGCACGCTAGAGAGGGCAGTTAAATTCCAAACCACTGTTAGGGATAAAATTTCGAAGGGAATGAAAAATAAAAAAATAAAAGAAATATTATATATATATATATATAGGTTCGCTGAGTTGGAGGTTAAAATAACCGTCTAAGGGATAGAAGTATCCATTATGCTACCGGTATATTGCCTATGTTTAACCATGGGCATACATATGCAAGTATATTATGCTCATAAAGGATAAACATGAGCTTATGAAGAATTAAAATTTAAAGAAAATAGAAAATGGAGAAATATCGATGAACAACAATGGATGTACATCAATTATTATTTAATAATTCAATACAAATAGACTGCATCCCATGTATTCTATTTGGTTTGAATTAATAAATAATAATTGATTGAAGTCAATTGTTGTTCATCAATATTTCTCCATTTTCCGTTTTCTTTATGTATATATATAAAAATATTAAATGCCAAAACGAATTTCTGTGTGTCACACTTTGACTCCTCTCTCACTATTCAATGACACTTCTACTATTCCTCATGTTGGGGTGAGTGTAATAGTAGACAAAGAGATGGTGAGGGTGGTAGTAGATTGACGGTTGTGATGGTAACGGGGTGATAGTGATAGTATGAGCTGTAGTTGTAATAGAGGTGGAGGTGACGGTGATGATCGTGATGGTGGTGGTGGTAGCTGAGGCGGTCAGGGATGACGGTGATAGTAAGTGATGTGAAAGACAGTGGTGATGGTGGTGGAGGGGAAGGCGGTAAAGTCTTTTACTTGTTCCAGTTCTTAGACCGTGGCCATACTGGGGCAGCACCTTCAAAAGTTTTAGTTGAACAAATTGACTCCAAGACTTACTTTTTTTAAGTCTATTACTTATACTATCGATTTCTTCTGCCGAACTGTTAAGTTATGGGGACATAAACCCACCAACACTGGTTGTGAAGTGGTGGTGGTGGTGGTTGGAGGGACAAACACAGATACAAAGACACCACACTCATAGATATATACATATGTATATATACGATGGGCTTCTTTCAGTTTCCTTCTATCAAATCCACCCACAAGGTTTTGGTTGACCCAAGGCTTGACAATAGAAGACACTTGCCCAAGGTGCTACGCAGTGGGACTGAACCCAGAACCATGTGGTTGGTAAGCAGGCTAGTTACCACACTGTGCTTCAGCATGGCCACAGTCAAATGACTGAAACCAATAAAATACATACATACATGTATATATATATATATATATATATGTATGTATGTGTATATATATATATATATATATATATATATATACATGCGATGACTGTGTTAGTGGTGGTGGTGGAGGTTATGTGGTGGTTGTGACGATGGAGAGGAGGAAAAAGAAAAAAAGAAACCACAAGGAAAGAGTAAGAATGTGTTGTTAGCAGTGGGGGGGGGGGTGAAAGGAACAGTGAGGAGGGGGTTTCAGGGGGCGCGGAATTTGGAAATCTCCCAGTTGTACACTCCTCTCTCACACACACACTTGTACATTCATACAAATAAATCAGTGATGAAAGTAAATGTATATGTGTGTGTGTATATATACTTTGTGTGTGTGGCACTTGTTATGTCTGTGCATGTGTGTTTATGGGTGTTTATGTGTGTATACTTGTGTGTATATATACTTTTTGTGTGTGCGTGTATGTGTATATATGTGTGTATGTGTATGCATGGGTGTGTGTGTGTGTGTGTGTATATATATATATATATATACTTTGTGTGTGTGGCGCTTGTTATGTCTGTGCATGTGTGTGTGTGTGTGTGTGTATTCTTCAAGTTTGGAATTTCCCTGCTTCCTCTTTTAGTCCTCTTACACCGTTTCCTGCTGCCTCCTCCCCTTCTCTCCACTTCATTCTTTTAGTTTCATCATTGGTATTTTTATCATCACCGCTACTCACCAATCCTCTCCCTCCCCCCGTTGCTCTAACCACCACCACCACCAACATCATCATCAGTGGTAGCAACGCCAGCATCCCCATCACTCTTTCCAGCTTTTGAACACCAATGACTCCTCCACCATTGCCAACACCACCTCTCCCTCTGCCACAACCCACCCTACCCCTTCCCACCAATGCGGAGATCCCTTCTGACCTTTATATGTCTGTCTTTCTAGCTTCTACTTTTTCTCTTTTTATTCCTTATTTCTTTCAGCCATTGGACTGTGGCCATGCTAGAGCACTGCCTCGAAAGGTCTTGTCAAACAAATGATCCTTATTCTATTAGTCTTTCAGCTGTGAGGTTACGCAGTCTCCCTTGGTTCACTGCAGAAATGTTGCTTATCATTGTAGGGCCCTGCCCAAGGATTTATGACAGATGAACTGTAGACAGGAACTTCACTGCAGACCAGCTCCCTAGCTAGTCCGCAGCAAAGTGCCATTTCACCAAAAAGCCAAGTAACGACACACACAGGCAGAGTAATTAAAACGCCTTCCCCGTTCCCGTGACAGTCAACAGTTCTGGTGGGGAGCTATAAGTAGGACACTGTGCAAGGATTTATGACAGACAAACTGCAGACAGGAACTAGGGAACTGGTCCACACCGAAGTCGACTTCCAGTAAAGCAGGTTTCTGTTTTGAATGCTTTATTATTAGTAACAATGGTTATATTTGGTGAACTGATGCTCAATCAGTCTCCATAGTCAACCATATTTGATCATTCAGTTGCAGCTCAGTCGCATTTCATGTAGGCTAATTTTTTTGATGCATTTAACAACAGAGAAAAACATGTCTTAAACACTGGTAAAATATAGCATTTTGCTATTGATTGTTCAACATGATTGATAAAAATGCTGTGTCAGTCATCACCAGCCACCATACGGGACCTGTGCTTAAAGACGGTATCCTCAATTTGCCATCAAAGTCAAGGTTGTTAATTTTCAGATTTATTGATTTGTCGGTGTCGATGTCTTTTCTTTGTTTTCATCATTGCTGCAAGTCTGTTCATGAATATGAAATAAAAAAATCATAAAAACTGAAAAGTGTGAAGCCTTCCTTTCAACTTCCTACAACTGATAATGATCAATAAACACAAATTATCCTCAGCCATTGCTATGGTGACATCGTTATGTGATAGTAATATAAGACACTGGACAAAATGAGTGTCAAAAGCGTTTTCTCTTCGCATGTTGTATGTAGGGCAAATCAGTTTGATTGAGTTCTTGTCTCTCTCCATCGTTTACCCAGAGAAATGCTCATATAAATTCAGTATAACACACCACTTACCTGTGGTCTCCATTTATGGCGAAGCGTTCTAGACCAGGGGACCCCCGGCCACCAGCTGTCGGTCATTTAGTATTGGGTTGCACAGAAAGAATAGATTTAAAAAATTTATTTCCCTTTTTATTGATTATTTCAATTGGTGTTTTTGCATTATGTGTGTTGTCATCGATAGCAGCAGCAGCAGTCCATTGTCAGTGTTGACTGTTGACTGTTGACTGTTGACTGTTGACTGTTGAAAAGAAACCATCTCAGATGGTGAGTCAGACAGTTGACTTTGCTCTCTCCAGGTCTCTTTGCCGATTGCTGTAGCAGCTTCCATGCAAGTTGGTACCCATTTGGCTGCCAAAACCTTCAAGCTGTTGGTCTCAGACTCTTCCACCTTGGTTATCTGCTGCTTCACTGCGTTTGTGGCATGGGAAACTAAGAGGTTGCTAGCATTTGTCTAAGGTGCTACTTACTCTCCTTTTATACATGTCTAAGGGGCAACTTACTCTCCTCTTTATAGATGCCAATGGCATGGATGTTGTGGAGAATATAATAATACTCTTTCATTTGTTTCAGTCATTTGACTGCGGCCATGCTGGAGTATTGCCTTAAAGGGTTTTTATTAGTCAAAGAAATCGGCCCCAGGACTTATTCTTTATAAGCCTAATACTTATTCTATTAATCTCTTTTGCCAAACCACTAAGTCACAGGAATGTAAACACACCTATACTGGTTCTCAAACGGTGGTGGTCGTGGTGGGGACAAACACATAAATATACTTTGAACGATGATGATGAGTACGATGCAAGAGAAAGACTTTCTTTTACCTGAGGACAGAGCTTAAATTCTGCCTGATTTCAAATTTTCAGGTGTGCTGCTGTGAAAGGGATGCATGGTTACCCAGCTAGGAGGTAAGGGCAAGGGGAGGAGGGAGAGAGTGATCAATAATGAGGGCAGAAACAGGTTCGGTGCTGTGGAGGAAAATATATTCTTTTCTACTCTAGGCACAAGGCCCAAAATTTCTGGGGAGGGGGGGGGGCAGTTGATTAGATCGACCAGTACACAACTGGTACTTAATTTATTGACTCCGAAAGGATGGAATGCAAAGTCGACCTTGGCGGAATTTGAACTCAGAACGTAAAGACAGATGAAATACTGCTAAGCATTTCGTCAGGTGTGCTAACGATTCTGTTAGCTCGCCACCTTGTAGAGGAAAATATATTAGAATATTTATCCCATGTGCAAGTTGAGTCCTGTGTGTGTGTGTATTATTTTATGTTTTTCTATACTAATATGGGTTGGACAAGAATGTTATTTGAAGCAAGATTTCTATGGTTCGATGCTCTTCCTGTCACCAACCCCTAACTTCTTTTTCAAATAAGGGATTAGAATATTTGAAAAAATATGTATTGATTCCCATCCCACACATTAAATATTTGTTTTTCTTTAGTGGACTTCATAACCCACATTACAAGCCAGGTAAAATGATACCTGATCTAGACAGCCAGGTAAAGTGATACCTGTTTAGGCAAAGCCCAGGTAAGTGAAGTAAAGAGATACAGAAAAAAAAAAAAAAGCATTCTGTGCAGAAACAAAACAAAACAAAACACTTGAATTAGACTTTAAAATAATTTAATTTCTTTTTATATAATTTAAGAAATTATATTTATCGTTTACTTTTTTCAGCCAATGGACTGTGGCCATGCTGGAGCACCGCCTTGAAAAATTTCAGTCCAATGAATCAACCCCGGGAATTTTTTTTAAAGCCCGGTACTTATTCTATTGATCTCTTCTGCCAAACTTGCTAAGTCATGGGGATGGGAACACACCAACACCAATTGTCACATGGTGGTGGTGGGACAAACACAGACACACACATATATATAGATATATACACATGCACACACACATATATATACGACGGGCTTCTTTCAGTTTCCGTCTACCAAATCCACTCACAAGGCTTTGGTTAGCTCGAGGCTTTAGTAGAAGACATTTGCTAAAGGTGCCTCACAGTGGGACTGAACCTGGAACCATGTGGTTGGGAAGCAAGCTTCTTACCACAAAGCCACACCTGTGATAATGTTTTTTTGCTCCACTTCTGGTTCATTTTTTTCTTAATAATTTCTTGTATGTATTCCCACATTTTGTAAAACCTTTTGCAGAGCATTGTTGGAAAGCAAGAATGGATTCTGGAAAACAAAATTGAAATTTTGGTTTCAAATTTTGGCACAAGGCTGGCAAGTTTGGAGAAGGGTCAGTTGATTACATCGACCCCAGTAGTCAACTGGGACTTATTTTATCGAAAGGATGAAAGGCAAAGCCGCCCTTGGTGGAATTTGAACTCAGGACGTAGCGACAGACGAAATACCACTAAGCATTTCGCCAAGCTTATGATTCTACCAGCTCGCCACCTCGATAATAATAATAATAATAATGATAATAATAATCCTTTTTACCGGAGGCCCAAGGCCTCAAATTTGTGGGGAGGGGACTAGTTGATCACATCGACCCCAGTACGCAACTGGTACTTAATCTATCGACCCCAAAAGGATGAAAGGCAAAATTGACCTTGGCAGAATTTGAACTCAGAACGTAAAGACTGATGAAAAAGCCACTGAGCATTTTGTCTCTGTGTGCTAATGGTTCTGCAAGTTTGCCACTTTAGAAGAATTAAATTATTATCATCAAAACACATTTTACTTAGTGGAGGTTTGTGAAGTAAAAACTAGTCACATACCAGCAGTAAGAATTCTTACCGATTGTGAGAATTCCTTCTACGGGAATAAGTCCTTGCTGCTTCCACTTATTGCTGTCAAAGACTAGAAATGACAACAAACACAAAACGGTTCACTTTCACTTTATAAGAATTTTTATTATCTCTTAGTTAGAACTCTTGCAATTCCAGTTAGGATTCTTGTAATTCCAATTGCATTTCTCCACCAATATGCCTCATATCCGCTGCCCCATCCACCCAACCAACAAGAAAACCTCTGCAATGTTTCTCTTGATCAGGTGATACCTGCATATGTCCACGGGAGGGATGAGCACCAAAACCAACAAGGAAACATAAACAATGATTGCTATCATCCATCCGTCCATCCATCCATCCACTCACCCAATCCACCCGTTCATCCACCCAAACTCTGCTGTGACTTGAAGATCCATGTGCTACTTTGACTGCACTGCTATTGTCTCCCGTATGCGTTTCATAAGAGTTGGTATCAAATTAATATGAGTCTCTGAGCACTTCCGCACGCAAGTCTCGAGCTCTCCGCGATACTGGGTCATATCCGTGGAGGTAGGGTTCATCTTGTCACGAACTTGGTCTTTGCAGTCGAGGGCACAGCGCTGTAGACGATCCTGCAAAATAGACAGTGAGATTACTTTAGCCCTTTTGTTACCATATTTGTCAAAATATACTTTGTTTTAATTAATTTTGAAAATAATGAAGAATTGAGTAAAATAAATTTGTCATGAAGCTTCGAACACAAATTAACATAAAATTTTAATGTCAGGTTTTAATTTAGATCACTTTAACCCTTTTGTTACCATATCTGTCAAAATACATTATTTTTGTTACAATTAATTTTTAAAGTAATGAATTCAGTAAAATATCTTTTGTCATTTTAAAACTGGTGTTTGGAACCTAAATCAACATAAAATTTCAATAACAGGGTTTCATTGAGATCACTTCGAAACTTGGGATTTGTATCATTGATCCATGGGTTGTCCGAGACGGAGGTGATTGATATCAAAAGGATTAAGCAGGCACTGACCAAACAGGAAAATGGATTCATGAATGATTAAAAAAATTTTTTTTTTTTTATCAACGTGTTTGTAGCATGATACATGTAAGAGCATGTAAATGAATATAAGCCTTGAATTAATCATCCATATCTCTCGCTATATATATACACCCACACACACACGCACATACATACACCCATCCCCACACACAAATCTAACCTACATACCCAGATAAATAAGCATTGCATGTAACAGCATGTAGGTGTGTATTTGTGTGTGTGATCAACATCATTGTAGTTGTTGTTTTAACGTCCTCTTTTCCATGTTTGCAAGGCTTGGATGGGATTTGCTGAGGCATATATATTCTACAGACGGATGCCCATCCAGTCACCAACCTTCATCTGCTTCCAAGCAAGGTAATATTTCCACCATGAGCAGAACACGTTCTTGTAGAATGTTGGAAATCAATGACCCCGCTTGTATGACAATGACACTCATTTACAACTTTCATGCAGTGTCAAGACTAAGAGACATACACATCCATCCATCTGTTCTTTTTTGTCTCTCTCTCTCTCTCTGTCTATCTACAGCTCCATTTATCTATCTACCTATTGATGTATGTATGTATGTATGTATCTATCCAATTATCCCTCTCTCTATCTGCCTGTTTTTTTTGTCCCTCTCACTTTCTCTCTCTCTGTCCATCTATCCATTTCTGTCTGTTTTCTCTCTCTCTCTCTCTCTCTCTCCATCAGTTTATCTATCTATGTATCTGTTTATGTATATACAAGACGCATTTTAAGTGGCACTAACACCAGTGCTTTACACATGGCACCAACACGGTTACCTTTTATGTGGCACCAGCATGTAAAAAAAAAATGTCGCAAAAAAAAAAAAAAAACTCAATGCAGCCCCTACATGCACAGTTGGGTCTTCCATTTGCTTTAAAACACTAAACATTTTTTCTTCCTGTTCTCTGCTGCTGCTGTAATTGGGCTGAGCCTCATGTGCTGTGTGTTTTTTTCATGTCATCAGATACAGTAAGGAGCTCTGTGTGTTCTGAGTAGAGACACAATTAGTCATGAGGCTAGTACAAGAGTGAAGCAGAAAAACCTGCCACATATATCAAAACGCCAATTAATATGGCACCAGTGAAGTTAAGAAGATGGTAATCCCGTCTTCATGCAACTAGAGTTTCGCTGTTCATTCTGCTTTAGAGTTACCGTTATGCTTTGAATCAGTGCCTGCTGTGTGTTTGGTGTTGTAGCATCAAGAATGGTAAATTTGTTGTGCTGCACTCCTCTCTAGTGATTCCATATAGACATTTGGCCATTTTCGAGTAAAGGACGTATAAGGAGAGGGAAAGGGGGAAGCGATGGGGGGGGGGAAACCAGATGGAACATAGATGCATGTAAAAATAGCAACCATTTCCTATGCAGTAGGTTGTGTGTGTGTGTGTGTGTGTGTGTGTGGTTGGTTGGCAGGAGGGAAGGTCGGGGGGGGGGGAGTGAATGCTTACAGTAATGTATCATACATGAAAATGAAAAAATAAAATTAAATAAAAAAAAACACGATAACAACTAATGTCAAGTATTTAGGAAGTAGAAGGGAGAAATATGAAATGGACCAGTTGTCCACCACCACCACCACCACCCCATTGTCATCGTCACCACTACCACATACGCCAGTTGTCCACCACCACCACCACCACCACGGTTGTCACCGCCCCATCCCATTGTCATCGTCACCACTACCACCATCACCATCATCTACTGCTGCAGCAGCAACAGCCACCACTGCAGACAAAAATATACAAGGGAGACTGGGCAGAAGATGCGAAGAGGGAACAGAAGTGGGGTCAGGGTGGGGAGAGAGAGAGAGACCTAAATAGTCATGATGATGAGGGTTCGGCAAGTTCTTGCTGAACAACCCAAGCAGGGAGGATTTGTGGCTGTGTGGTAAGGCAGCTGGCTTCCTAACCCCTTGGTTCTGGGTTTAATCCCATTGTGTGGCACCTCGGGCTGACCATATATATATATATATATATATATATATATGTGTGCGTGTGTGTGTGTGTGTCTGTATTTGTTCCCCATCACCACCTGACAACCGGTGTTGGTGCGTTCATGTCCCTATAACTTCGCAGTTCGGCAAAAGAGACCATGACGACGAAATAATCGCAGAGCAAGGTGGAAATGAGGTGTTTCGCTCAAGAACACAGTGCAATGCCCCCACCCCTGATCTGGGAATTGAAACTGCGACCTCATAATTGCGAGCGCAACACCCTAACCACTAAACCACGTGCCTTCACAGACAGACACACGCCTATATACATACATAACAGATATATATGTATAGGTATGGCTATAGATAGACCCCCACACACAGAAAATTATAAGCACAACAATGTTTATATTTATACATGTGTGTGTGTGTGTGTGAGTATGTATACATATACATATAAACAAACAGATAGGCTGCTTGTTTCTTCTGGAATGGGTCAAGTGATATAGACATGTGTATGTATGTGTGTGTGTGTGTGTGTGTATCATCATCATCATCATGATGGCCATTAAATGATGATGACGATGATATATATGTGCATATATGTGTGTGTGTGAGTATATGTAACTCTGTGGATATATATATGTGTGTGTGTGTGTGTGTGTGTGTAGTTGTCATTTTATGCCACTCAGTGCTTGTAAATACATTCACAGGTTCTGGGGGTTTTATGGCTTGGTTGTATTTGTCGTCATGGACAGGGTGGGTGGGGTGGGGCTGGCGGTGCGGGGGGGGGGTTATGTCTGGTTCTTCTATGTTTTATCATCTGTCATTACCCTATTTGCTCCTCTCCTAGAACCCTTTCATCAGTACAAGGGCACACACACACACACACACACACATTCAACTCTGACAAAATCTTTTGGATCTAGTAGTAAAGTCTAATCTAATCTGTTTTGTCTCATTCTCCCTCTGCAAGCATCCTTTATTTTTCATTCTCTTTATCTTCCTTTCATTATAGACCGGGGGGGG
>NC_142951.1:1778055-1808055 GCF_046866305.1 Octopus bimaculoides
CGAGGTCTTCCTGGGCCTACCTCTTCCACGGGTTCCCTCAACTGTTAGGGAGTGGCACTTTTTCACGCAGCTATCCTGATTCATTCTTACCACATGTCCAAACCAGCGCAATCGTCTCTCTTGCACACCACTACTGATGCTTCTTATGTTTAGCTTTTCTCTCAAGATACTTACACTCTGACGGGTATGCACATTTACATTACACATCCAGCGGAGCATACTGGCTTCATTCCTTGCGAGCTTACGCATGTCCTCAGCAGTCACAGCCCATGTTTCACTGCCATGTAGCATGGCTGTTCGTACACATGCGTCATACAGTCTGCCTTTTACTCTGAGTGAGAGTCCCTTTGTCGCCAGCAGAGGTAAGAGCTCTCTAAACTTGGCCCAGACTATTCTTATTCTAGCAGTTACACTTTCAGCGCACCCACCCCCACTACTAACTTGGTCACCCAGATAGCGGAAGCTATCGACTACCTCTAGTTTTTCTCCCTGGAATGAGATAGAAGTTGTTTCCTGTTTGTTTACAGTGTTTATTGCACCTGAACATCTGCCACATACAAAAACTAACTTTGTAGTTAATCTGCCTTTGATATTGCTGCACCTTTTATGTGTCCATAGCTTGCATCGGGTACATCTTATAGAGTTACTACCTACTCCTTTACTGCATACTGAGCAAGGCCATCTACCTGAAGGGGTTTGTGTTTTATCTACCTTCCTACTTATTAGGATTTTGGTTTTTGCTAGGTTGACTCTAAGGCCCTTCGATTCTAGTCCTTGCTTCCACACCTTAAACTTCTCCTCTAGTTCTGATAGTGACTGCGCAATTAGTGCAAGGTCATCAGCATAGAGGAGCTCCCAGGGGCAACCTGTCTTGAATTCCTCTGTGATCGCCTGGAGGACTATGATAAATAGGAAGGGGCTGAGGACGGAACCTTGGTGGACCACTACCTCTACCCGGAATTCATTACTGTACTCATTTCCAACCTTCACCTTACTGACAGCATCTCTGTACATGGCTCGCACAGCTCTCACTAACCATTCTTCTATCCCAAGTTTCCTCATTGACCACCAGATAAGGGATCGGGGGACCCTGTCAAAGGCTTTCTCCATGTCAACGAAGGCCAGGTACAGAGGTTTATCCTTGGCTAGATATTTCTCCTGCAGCTGTCTCACTAGAAATATGGCATCAGTGGTGCTTTTACCTGGCACGAACCCAAAGTGCATCTCATCTAAATTGATTCGCTCCCTAATTAGTTGGGCTATGACCCTCTCCGTAACTTTCATAACCTTAGTATCTAAAGCATCACCTTTACCTTTGTAGCAGTTTACTATGGTGCTGCTACACCAGTCATTGGGTATGACTCCTTCGTGTATCACCTGGTTCGTAATACGGGTGACTAGGCTGTAGCCAACACTGCCAGATATTTTGAGCATCTCTGCAGTGATTCCTGATGGGCTGGGGGCTTTCCCTGTCTTCATACTCTTAATTGCTTTATCTACCCTGGTACTGTCAACTCGGATAGCTGGTCCCTCTGTTGGGTCAACATATTGCAGGCTCTCTTTCTCCCATTCATTCTCTTTATTAAGCAATCTATCGTAGTGGCATCTCCAGACCTCTTTCTTTGCAGCCTCATTTAGTGCAAGCGTACCGTCATCCATGCGAACACATTTCTCTCCTACAACATCACTATTCTCTCTCCTACACTGTCTTGCAACACGAAATACCTCGAGTCTTTGGTCTTCACGGTGCAGAACATTGGCAAATCTTTTCTTATCTGCTTCCCCTCTGGCTAAATAAACCTGTCGCCTAGCTTCCCTTCTGGCAGATTGGTACAATTCCCTGCTACCACCGTTCTTCCAGTCCTTCCAAGCCTGTTTCTTTTGTCTAATAGCCCCGTCTACATCCTTGTTCCACCACCACGTTACTCTGGGTTGAGAGGGGACTTTACACCAGCCACAGATCTGGTCTGTGGCTCTCAACAGGTTGTCCCGCAGAAATCTCCAATTGTCTTCCACGTTGTATGATGCTATATCCCCTTCTATTTCGTCAAATGCTTCAAGTAACTTGTCTCTAAGTCTCTGTCCATTTGCAGGGTCATCATCATCATCATCATCGTTTAACGTCCGCTTTCCATGCTAGCATGGGTTGGACGATTTTAACTGAGGACTGGTGAAACCGGATGGCAACACCAGCCTCCAATCTGATTTGGCAGAGTTTCTACAGCTGGATGCCCTTCCTAACGCCAACCACTCAGAGAGTGTAGTGGGTGTTTTTATGTGTCACCCGCACGATATATATATATATATATATATATATATATATATATATATATATGGCAAATAAGAAAATGGAGAGGATACAAAATGACATATATCATCCGGTAGACATTCCGGTATGTCCGTTTATTTATTCCGAAGCATTAGAAAGTATTAAAAAAAATATACACATGTATTAACTATGTGTTACACACACAGGTCTCTTTTACTTGTTTCAGTCATTTGACTGCGGCCATGCTGGAGCACCGCCTTTAGTCGGGCAAATCGACCCCCAGGCCTTATTCTTTGTAAGCCTAGTACTTATTCTATCGGTCTCTTTTACCGAACAGCTAAGTTACAGAGATGTAAATACACTAATGTCGGTTGTCAAGCGATGTTGGGGGGACAAACAGACATACAAACATATACATATATGATGGGCTTCTTCCAATTTCCGTCTACCAAATCCACTCACAAGGCTTTGGTCGGCCTGAAGCTATAGTAGAAGACACTTGCCCAAGGTGCCATGCTGTGGGACTGAACCTGGGACCATGTGGTTGGTAAGCAAGCTACTTACCACACAGCCACTCCTGTGCCTGTATTAATATTACAGAAAAGAGCAAAAGATCAGTTCCTTACGGCCGTTTCTGCCAAGAGGTAACAAAATCCTCCATGCCATCTTCATCTCTTCAGTGTTCTGTAGGGATGGGCAGATAAGAGTCTGGATGATGAGTGTGCTTCTAGGCTTCTTCAGAGGGTATGAATAATTGGGTAGACTACCAGCAGTATATTGGATAGGCACTATACCTTAGTTGGTTGGTTTCCCAATCTCTAACTCTCACAGAAATATATATACATATATATATGGGGAGAATGCACAAAAAAAAACAAGACAAAGACAGGTGGCGTAGACAACAAACAGATGTATTAGTTTAACGCTCGAGAAGTGAAAAAGTCTTTAACGTTTCGAGCCAACGCTCTTCCACAGAAAGGAACACAGAAAGAAACAAGGAGAGAAAATAAAGAATGTGTAGTGACTAGCGATCTATCATGGTGAATGCCGGACAGAAGGGTCACACAGGAGAGCTAGGAAGAAGAAGAGATAATAAACAAAGGTGCGCGTGCATGTGTATAAGAGAGTATGTATGTGTGTGTGGAAGAGGGCTGGTGACCTTGACGTGTACATCTGTGTATGTGTAGGTGTGAAGATGTGGGGCTGGAAAGTGGCCAGTGCTAGTGTGTGCGTGGTGGTGTGATGTGATGTGTTGTGTGGTGTGGTGGTGTATGGTGTAGTGGTGTTAGGATGTGGGGAAAGCAAGATTGGGGTTTGGGTTAGGCTGAGGATGGGGGTATATGGGAGTGGGTGTAAGGGATAGGGGTGGGGATGGGATGGATAGGGAAGGTAGGGTTGGATTGTGTAAGGGTGGGGTTACAAGGAAAGGGGTGACGATGAAGGAGAGGGGGAAGGGAGAAGGTGGGTAGGAGGGAAGAGAAGAGAGGAGAGTAGGAGTGAAGTAGGAGTCAGAGCAAGAGAGGAGAGGTGGGTGGGAGAAAGTAGGTGTGAGAGGGAGAGAGAGGATGCTGGATGTGTTGGGTTCATAATCCTATGTACAGAGGTTCATATACTTATTTTCCCTGGTTATGTTCGTACTGATGAGTGGAGACCATGGCAATACATAGTGACCATGAACTCATTAATCATATACAACTAAACCCTTTTTTTACTGAAGGAATTTCTCCTACTTTTCATTCCTTCGAAGTCGGCACGAGTGTGTACTTATTGAAGGAGTTTGACTTTAGGGTCCCATTAAAAGCATGTGGCTTTTATGGACAGTAATAGTGGTGCTGGTGGCACGGAAAAGCACCATCCAAACGTAGTCGATGCCGGCCCCATCTGGCCCCTGTGCTGGTGGCATGTAAAAAGCACCTACTACACTTTCGGAGTGGTTGGCGTTAGGAAGGGCATCCAGCTGTAGAAACACTGCCCGATCAGATTGGAGCCTGGTGCAGCCTCCTGGCTTCCCAGACCCCAGTCGAACCATCCAACCCATGCTAACATGGAAAACGGACATTAAACGATGATGATGATGATGATATATATATATATATATATATATATCATTGTCATCACCGTTCAATGTCCATCTTTCATGCATGCATGGCTAGGATGGTTGACAGGAGCCAGCCAGTTAGAAAAACAACCTTATGCTTCTGTCTGTTTTGGTAGGGTTTTTTACAGCTGGATGCTCTTCCATCAAAGTATGTACTACGGGGCCAGCTTTGTATAGGGAACCCTCGGGGATGTTTTGAGATGTGTTTTGGAGGAAAGAGTGCATCTTAAACACCATCAAATACTTTATGCATGTACGTATGCTACTTGGTTGGCAGTTGCTTGCTCTTGAACAACAAGAGTTAAGTACCCTGATCAGAAAGCTAAAGAATTCCCTAAATTTGTTTTAGAACAGGTGCAGACGTAGTTGTATGGTTAAGAAGCTTGCTACCCTGAAATTGTAGTTTTAGGTTCAGTCCTAACGAAGAAAATATATATTGATAACAACGAAAGACTTCGGTGGAGAATTCTTCATTACAGTCTGATGCAGAAAGCAGTTTATTTACGAAGCATTGCTTGAAATTTGTACACATTTAAAATTACTTTTTGTCAATTTTTAGAGTTTCATACGTTTTTAAATAAATTCATACACTTTTTATTTATTTTCTAATCCCCCTGGGGGTAAAGTGGCTGAGTTCTTTTCGAGTGTTGGGATGTAAGTGATGATGATGATGACGACGATGATGATGACAACAATAAATAAAAAGAGATCCATTATGAAATTAAAGAATAATACAGTTACCTGGAACATTTGTATTTCATTCTGAATTAAACTCTGTGCACGGTTCACTGGCTCTGAACATCGGTCGATGCAGCGGTGCACATCTTCCATATTTGAATTGACGTTATCACAGCAACTGGCACCACATCGGTACATATCACCCTGCAGAGGAAACCACGAGAAGGAAAAAGGTCTTTAGAGACTTAGACATGAACAGGAAATGGTCAAGTCTTATAAAGAAGCATTGAAAATATTAATCAGAGCAATAGTGTAGTAACGAATGTTTGCCAACATAACATGGTAGTCCTGGTTGAGGATGAATGTTGCTGTAATTTAGCCCAGGGAGACAATATAAGGACACAGATTGTGTCGTATAGCCAGCTGGAGACGATGTCTCCTGGGGCTAAATTACAGCAAC
Source organism: Octopus bimaculoides (assembly GCF_046866305.1). Classification (NCBI taxonomy): domain Eukaryota; kingdom Metazoa; phylum Mollusca; class Cephalopoda; order Octopoda; family Octopodidae; genus Octopus; species Octopus bimaculoides. The sequence goes on from NC_142951.1 coordinate 1,783,561, forward strand.
ATTCGTCCTAAACCAGGACTGCCATGTTATGTTGGCAAAACAATCTTTATTACAAAGTACTGTTGCTGAATATCTCACATTGAGAGGTTTAAAAATAGTAATTTCCAGAGCAATAGTGTTCTGATAACTGGAACCAACCAATTTTTGTGAGACATTTCTTTAAATCTTCAGCATTCAGATAATGTTGATTTCTCTGTCAAATGTAATGCTTATTCATTCACGCTGTTTCCAATTAATCAAGCATTATTTCATAGCTTTCACATTTCAATAATGTCATCATCATTTAACATCCGCTTTCCATACTGGCATGGGTTGGATGGTTTGACTGGAACTGGTAAACTGGAGGGGGCTGCACAAGGTTCCACTCTGATTTGGCATGGTTTCTACAGCCGGGTGCCATTCCTAATGCCAACCACTCCAAGAGTGTAATGAGTGCTTTTTATGTGCCACTGGCACAGGTGCCATTTACATGACACTGGCATAGGCCACGACTATGGTTTCACTTGGCTTGACCGGTCTTCTCAAGCACAGCACATCACCAAAGGTCTCGGTCACTTGTCATTGCCTTCGTGAGGCTTACCATTTGTAGATCATGCTACTGGCAATGGTCAGGATTTCAGATTTCGATAATGTAATTGTTTATCTTTAAAATGACATTGTCGGGTAGGCGTGAGAGGCCAGATCTGGCTGGTCTGAATATAAAGCAGGTTGAATATTTGGAGTAGACATGGCCAGTTTAAATGCTAAAGGTTTAAACTGCATATGCAATGTCTTCTTTGTATTTTGATTGGACGAAAAATGGCTTTGCTATTTGGGCGTAAACATGGTGAAGTCGTTAAGACATTTGCTGTGAAACTACATGGTTTCAAGTTCAATCCCATTGCATGGCACCTTGTGCAAGAGATTTCTACTATAGCCCTGAGCTATCCAATGCCTTGTGAGTAGATTGGTAGATGGAAATTATAAATATATGTGTACAAATGTGTGTGTGTGTGTGTGTATGTGTATCTTAGTTTTGACGTCCTGCAATAGCAGTAAAATGACTGTCACAATAATACGAGCAGGCCCATTTGTTTTCACGATTCCACTTCCATGAAAAACATGTCGGACCTTGGGGAAATATTTACGTTGCTTGGAAACAGGTGAAGGTTGGTGACAGGAAGGGCATCCAGCCCCCAAAAAATCTACCTCAATAAATTCTGTCTGACCCGTACAAGCATCAAAAAAAAAAAAGAGACATTAAAACGAAGACAATGGTGACAATAATGCTGATGAATCAATTAGAGGATGGGTTGAAGTATATCAACGAATATAATTGTACAAATTAAAAAAACTATCCCTATCTCTTGCGTACCTACCATAAGCTTTATCTAATCAATCAACCTCATTGTTTAATTCTTTCATCTGTTTCCTTCCTAAGTATTAGTACTATTATGGAAGGTCAGATAGGAGAATCGTTGGCACACAAGAGACAAACTTGCAGGCCTCACACCAAAATCTAAAACCATTATCAATAAATGAATATTACTTCTTACTATTAATAGTGCCTCTGTCACCAAAATCTATTTTTAATGAGCTCACTGGCTAATCGCTACACCAGTGCCTGTTCTGGCACTGTTTCCACATATTGGAGGCTTTGGTTGGCCCGGGGACCCTATATAGTAGAAGATATTTGCCCAAGATGTTGTACAACAAGACTGAACCTGGAACCATGTGGTTGAGAAGCAAACTTCTTACCACACAGCCACAACTGAATAAAATACTGACCCCACGCCCCCACCCCATGGTACTTTGAATTGCTCAGAACTCCCACCATTCTCTACGTTGCATACTTTTGTCAGCAAAAGTACTCCACTTTTAAAAGCGGTAAATTAAACTCAAACGAGATAATAATCAACAGCCAGCCATCTAGATATGGCCCTCACCCATTTCTGATTTTTTATCACATCTAACTCGTTCCTGTGACCTTCTACAAAACGTTTTTTTTTTTTTCTTATCTAATCTACTTTTTCTCAGAATTGCAATTCTCTGAAACTTCCATTCATGCTTCCTCTTCAGCAGGAACAAAACAATAAACCAATGTTGGTCTTGCAAATCCACTTCTGGTTAAAATCACAAAAGCTATGAACAGCTTTCTTTTTTTATGATTTTAACCAGAAGTGGATTTGCAAGACCAACATTGGTTTATTGTTTTGTTCCTGCTGAAGAGGAAGCATGAATGGAAGTTTCAGAGAATTGCAATTCTGAGAAAAAGTAGATTAGATAAGAAAAAAAAAAAAACGTTTTGTAGAAGGTCACAGGAATGAGTTAGATGTGATAAAAAATCAGAAATGGGTGAGGGCCAATATTTCTGCTAAGTGGTTGGTGTTAGGAAGGGCATCCATCTGTAAAAATCTGGCCAAAACATTCACATAAGTCTGGTACAGGCCTTCCCTACTAGCCTGGGTGTCAAACCACCCCACCAACGCTAGTATGGAAGGCGGACGTTAAATAATGACGATGATGATATATATGTGTGTGCGTGTGTGTGTATATAGAATGTAAATAAGCAACAAGGATGCACAGCTATGAATACATTATGGCTGTTACTCATTTACATTCTGTTCACCTAACTTGGAGCTGTGCAGACTATACCGGACTGGCAAGGTGCCTCAATTCAAGGAGCTAATTCAACTAAATCTTAATTATATTATATAGGTGTGGTAAGTAGCTTGTTTAACAACCACATAGTTCCAGGTTCACTCCCGCTGCGTGGTACCTTGGGCAAGAGTCTTCTACTATAGCCTTGGGCTGGCCAAAGCCTTGTGAGTGGATTTGGTAGACGGAAACTGAAAGAAGCCAGTTGTATATATATATATATATATATATATATATATATATGTGTGTGTGTGTGTGTGTGTGAGTGTGTGTGTGTTTGTCCCCTCCACCATTGCTTGACAACTGATGCTGGTGTGTTTATGTCCCCGTAACTTAGCGGTTTGGCTAATACATATATAATATATATATATATCATCATCATCATCGTTTAACGTCTGCTTTCCATGCTGGCATGGGTTGGACGATTTAACTGAAGACTGGTGAGCCAGATGGCTGCACCAGGCTCCAATCTGACCTGGCAGAGTTTCTATAGCTGAATGCCCTTCCTAACGCCAACCACTCCAAGAGTGTGGTGGGTGCTTTTACATGCCACTGGCACTAGGGTCAGTCAGGTGGTACTAGCAACGGCCACACTCAAATGGTGGTTTTTACGTGCCACCTGCACAGGAGCCAGTCCAGCGGCACAGGCAATGACCTCGCTCCAATATTTTTTCACATGCCACCGGTACGCTGGTAACGATCACGCTGAAATGGGGCTTTTTACATGCCACCGGCATGGGAGCCAGTCAGCTGCCCTGGCAATGATCACGCACAGATGGTGCCCTTAGCGCTCCACTAGCATCGATGCCAGTCATGCGGTGCTGTCATCGAATCTGATTTCGATATCACTTGCCTCAACGGGTCTTCGCAAGCAGAGTTTAGTGTTCAATGAAGGAAAAGTACGCATAAGTGGGCTGGTTACACCCCTGGCATAGGCCACGGGTTATGGTTTCACTTGGTTTGCCAGGTCTTCTCAAGCACAGCATATTTCCAAATGTCTCGGTCACTAGTCATTACCTCGGTGAGGCCTAATATATATATATTCCATCTACCAAATCCACTCACAGGCTTTGGTTTGCCTGAGGCTATAGTAGAAGAAACTTGCCCAAGGTGCCATGCAGTGGGACTGAACCCAGAGTCATGTGGTTGGGAAGCATTCTTTTTAACCACGCAGCCACTCCTGCACCTATAATATATACATATACATACATTTATACACACACACACACACACATATATATATATGTATATATATATATATATATATATATATATATATAAAATATTTAATCATATGCATTGGCACACACGAAACTCTTGGTCCTTGAGTCACTCTGTAGCTTCTGCTAAATATTAATACATAAATAAATACACATAGACTCATATTTTGACATCTCTTTTTCCTGTTTGCATGACCAAACCCATATAATCACACACACATGTATAATGTACACACACACATATATATATGTATACATGCATATATGTCATATATATGTATACATACGTGTATATATATATATATATATATATATATATATATATATATATATGTATGTAAGCATATGTCATATATACATATATGTGTGTATACATACATGCATGTATGTATACATACTACAAGAGATCCTCAACATACAATGGGAAGATCATGTTACCAACAATGAGGTTCTTGGCCGTGACTCACTGCCAAGTGCCAAAGCCACCTTTCTTCGCCTTCGTCTCTGCTGGTCATGTCCAGCGTATGGAGCCCTCTTGTCTCCCAAGGATCATGCTCTACGGAGAACATGCAATTGGAATAAGACCCAGAGGAGGTCCAAGACCAGCTCAAACAAACCTTGACTCAAGCTAACATCCAGCCATACTCATGGGAACAGATTGCCATGGATAAGGACAGCCTGGAGGACTGCTGTCCACAATGGAGCCAAATCCTTCAATCAGAACAGACAATAGAATGAGGAGGTAAGATGCAGAAGAAGAAAGGAGCATCTTCTTTAACATCCTCGGCCTGCACTGACCATCCCGTGCTGCCCACGACTCTTTCACCACCGACTGGGACTCCAAAGTCACACACATTCATCACAAATATCAGCTGAGAAGACTGGATAGAAACTGACAAACCCAACACTCGGATACGAGCTGGAGCCAACGAATATATATATATATATATATATATGTGTGTGTGTGTATATAGATAGATATATGTGTGTGTATATATATATATATATATATATATAAATATATATTAGTGTATTAATGTTTGTTTTTATGTCGAGTTACAATAAAAACAGTTTTACATTAAACTGGAGGTGTACTCAATACTTTTAGACTACATATTTAGAGTATGTTGAGAGGATTGCCTCAATGCACACTCGTGTGTGTGTGTGTGTATGTATGTATAAAGAAAAAGGAGGTAGTCGGAATTCTGGATAACCTCTTAATTAGCGATTAGCGCTTCCGTCTCATTCATAGAGACTCCTCGGGTATTTCATAGCCTTTTGTACAAATCTGAAGAGGATGTTTTATTCGGTTTTTGTGTAATCTGTATGTATGAGTACAAAGAAAAAGAGAAAGAAAAGAGGAAAGAAGGGAGGAGAAAAAGAAAGAGAGGAAGAGAGAAAGAAGGGGGAAAGGGCCTTTCATTATATACAGGTATGGTGATGCAAACAGGGAAAATGCCATATTAGCATTTTAATTGCGACAGTTTAAATACTTTCTTAGCGAACGCATCCTTATATAACTAATTATTGACAGAATCGGTCGTACGGCCGGTAGTAAGTTTTCGAGTTCAGATCACATCTAAGTCGATGGTTCCCCCCCCCCCCCTGGGGTTGATAATTACTTACGAGTTGGTAAGTACCAGTTTAACACTGGATGGGGTCGATATAATCGAGTAGCCCCCTCCCCACAAGTTTCAGGTGTTGTGCCTATAGTAGAAAGGATAATTACGGGCTGTGCCCTTGTTAAGAATCCCTATATTTAATTATTGATCCCGGACTAGGTTGACTTAATTTTCCCTTCCCGAGTGTGTGTCGGGGTTTGACAATAATTTACGACCACCAGTAACCTACGTTAAAAATTCAATATTAATTAATTAATTAATGTCTGATCCCGCCGGCGTCGTTGACCTTGTCTTTCACTCCTTCGTAGGGGTCAATATCATCCATGTACCGAATCGACAACACCTTCTTCCCACAAAATGCGAGGCCTTATGTCAGTGTGAGATTAATCAATATTATCGATATTTACACTTTTAACAAACGACTTTAATTATTTACAAGTCAATAAATACGAAGACAGTAATTAACAAAACAAGGTATAATTGTATCTGAACTGCGAGAAATCCCATCATCTCATTATACATGCATGTTTCTTTATCACATTAAATTCTGATGTAATCGTCATCTACACCACCAAACAGGTATTTATAGAGAATTCCATTACAAAATACTCATTTTACCGAAAGTTATGAGGAAATAAATTTGGCGGTGGCCGGTTATAATTACGGGCATTCTTTCGCTATATATTCATATATATATATAAATATATATACATTCAACCAACCGAACGAACCATCTACAAATTCTATAATTATTTATAAATCACAAGAAAATCTATATTAAAAGAATGGTTTAAATTCCAAATCCCTTCCTCCAAGACTATATATAATTCCTTTCATTTCGTCTCTATATATTTCATTTATTCATTCACTGTTTCGATTTTCGCATTTATATTACAAATCCATAAATAACAACAATACCTGCATCTTTCTAAGGCATTCTTGATCTAATTGTGTGATCATAGAATTAACAGCATTTTGAACACGTGCCTGGATATCTTCCATCTCTCCGTTTTGAACCAGCAACCTCTTGACTTTCACACCGACCGCGGGGCCCGGCTTCATAGGACAATTTCAACATAAACGAAAAATTAAATACCTACTTTTTTTTTATTTCAAAATATTATTTATTCATAGATATTAAAAATATTCGGGAGTACATTTAATTTTTTTTAAAACTCGTCTTTTTTTTGAATTCGAAATTTCGGCATGTGTGTGCGGGTATGTGTATGTATGTGTGCGTGTGTGTGTATTTATTTGCGTATATATGTATGTATATGTATGTGTGTAAATGTGATTGAGTATTCAGAGTTAGTTTATGGAAGCATGAAGAAAATAAAATTAAAAAATGAGAGATGGGGTGGATTAAGGAGAGAATTAAAGTCAATAATTACATTTAAAATAAAATGAAAATAATTTATTTTATGCCTTGTGAACTTCTCTCTTTGTTTTCTTCACACACACAAAAAACGAAAGAAAGAGATTATGAGAAGATAGTCCCGCATCAACTGAAGCCAACTTCCGGTGTGCTCCACTTCCGAAACATTCAGTTACTAAGCAACATTATCGATGTCGTTTCCATATGCTTCTGCTACAGCCACGACTAATGTCATGTTTACGGACGAAAATTTAGACCAAGTGAATCTGGACAGCACATGGAGTCAAGACAGGTTAATATATTTATCAGTAAACTTGCCTGATCTCTACCTAAACATCAACTTCCTTTGCAGAAACAGAAGGAATCACAGAAGGTGCCGAGCTGGCAGAAACGTTTGCACGCCGGGCGAAATGCTTCGAGGTATTTCGTCTGCCGCTACGTTCTGAGTTCAAATTCCGCCGAGGTCGATTAAATAAGTACCAGTTACGCACTGGGGACGATATAATCGACTTAATCCGTTTGTCTGTCCCCTCTGTGTGTAGCCCCTTGTGGGCAGTAAAGAATTAAGAAGGAATCACAGAGAAACGATATGGTGCATTCGCTAAATGCTACAAAACGTCTAAAGTGCGGTTTTGTTATTTATAAAATACACAATAAAACGCTAATTAACTCAGTTTAATTAATCATAGCAATCACTTATGTAAAATGGTGATTTATTTTTATAAAACTAGATGAATGTTGCATATCGTTTAGTATGTGGTCCTTTCTGTTTTGTACCAATAATAGGCTCTTTGTTTACGTACAAATTCGACGCCTTTGCCTTATATATATATATCGTCAGCAAATCATAAATCCAAAAGATGAAGTTATAGAGCAGTAGAGTATTACGAGACGTATGTAAAGCTAAGCGCTTTCTAATCGCGAATCCTCGGGTATCTCTACAAACCGGCCATAACTATATTTATCTATCTATCTATCTATCTATCTACACATAATTTGTTTTAATGTCCACTTTTCCATGCTTGCATGTGTTAGACGGAATTTGTTGAGGCAAATTTCCTGTAGCCAGATGCTCTTGTCGCCTACAATGACCCCTTTCCAAGTAAGGTAATTTTCATTCTGACCAGACAGTGCTTTCACAGAAGATTGAGAATGAAAGATACCCCTGGCATTTACAACTATCAAAGAGTCAAGTGGGGTTCTTTCAATTTCGGGCTATAATAGAAGACACTTGTTCAAGGCGCCATGCAGAGAGACAGAACCCGTGACCTTGTGGTTAGGAAGTAAACCTTACCACATAGCACTACACTTGCACGTTAATTTCACGAGCAGGCTGTTCCGTTGATCGGATCAATCAGAACCCTCGACGTCGTAAGCGACGGAGTGCCAACAACAACAATTAATATAACTAATGAGTGAGTCATGAATTCTGGCCCCACCCTAAATAATAAAGAAACCTTCCTTCAAAGATATTTTAAAACATGCAACGTGTCATATAGCCAGGGTTAGCCTCATGTGGGTTGAATATCAAAAAGACATTCTTTCATTGTCAAATAAGAATATATTCCTGATTCACCGAACTTTCATTTTCTCTTGAAATGGCTTTTCAAAGAAATTCATTTTTTTATGTGTAAGGTTGTGAGTCATTTTATCTTTGTTCATGTTGTTGTTGTTGCAAGTGTGACTCTGTGGTTAAGATGGTTGCTATTCTAATTGACTTTGCCCTTCATCCCCCCAGGGGTCAAGGAAAACAAATACTAGGTCGCTAGCTGGATCAATTCATTTGGCTCACCTCCTGCCCTACAAATTTCTCACCTTCGATCCCTTTTTCAAAATCACCATCATCATTTAACACCCACAAGGGTCGGATAGGATGTGTTGAGGCAGATTTTCTACAGCACCCAGATGCTCTTCCTGTTACCAACCTTCACCAGATTCTAAGTAAGGTCAATATTTCCCCTCCGTGGCCAGGCATGTTTTCATGGAAGATTGGAAATGAAGGACACTGCTTGTATGACAGTGACACTCGTCTACAGCTTGCAGATGAAACTATTTTGCTAGTCATCCTTTCAGAGTTGATAAAATATATAACAAGCCCCAAACCATTTCTGATTTTGTTTCCATCAACCATTCTAGTCTTCTTATATGGTCTTGTGCCTTTGTTAAAAAATTATTGATATTTTTTCAATATTATTCTGTATTTTCTGGCATGCAAGTTGAATTTTTCACACCAAAATTTACCGCTAGAAATGGTAGATTTACTTATATGCTAAGATGACTTTGGAAGGTCAAAAATTCGATATGAAATGCAAAAGGATTTGGAAAGACAGTGGTGATGTTTGAATGTATACACGTGTTTGCAACTATTACATTGAATTGTATGCCAGAAGACCCATTCTCCACAGCAGAGGTGGTAAGCCCATTCCCCCGGTGAAGAGGATTGATCTGCAAGAGTTGTGTGCCGGTGCCATGCAAAAGCACCCAGCACATTCTGTAAAGTGGTTTGTGTTAGGAAGGGCATCCAACCATAGAAACTACACCAAATTAGACTGGGGATTGGTGCAGCTCTCCTGCTTGCCTAGCTCTGGTCAAACCCATACCAGCATGGACAATGGATGTTAAATGATGATGATGGTAAATCAGATATTTTACACATGAAAAAAAAGATTAATTTTCTTTTTTCTAGGGACTGTGTCGAAGCTGGGAACCAGACGAAACCATTGTCCGTTAAAGACAGTGCAGCACAGTCGAATTCGAAAGTTGAAAGTGGGGTAACGTATATGCTTTGTTTGTTTGTTTGTTTGTTGTTAGTCTCGGGTCAGTTCTACATGAGCCAACCTACAATACATGGCCTACATGTTTTGAATGACCTACAGATCCAGTGTTCTCTCTGTGAGTGGAGGGAGTTGGTTACGACCAAAGTGAAATGTGTAAGAGCTATTGAGGATGAGTGAGGGAGATACTGATCATGGACGCAGAGGCAGAGAATGGCCTCTGTTCCACTCATCATCAACTTCACCACCACGGAAACATTAAGCAGGCAATTTTAAAAAAAATTGATGTAAAATTAGTTTGTTAGTCCATTCTCATCTCTGAGAGGTGGGAATGACCACTCCCCTTACTTTAATCACAGAAAGTTTTTTAAGGGCTGCTTGTATACTGACAGAATTAAAAGCATTTTGCTTTCTCATGCTATTATTACTATAATGAATGAATGATCGCTGATTCAACATGAAAGATTATCACTGCAAAAACTGTAGTATCTTTCTTTTTTTACTTTTCATTTAACAGTCTTTAACTTTTGATAAAATTTTTAAAATGTTTGTTTAAATAAACCCATTTCAAGAAAGTATCAAGTAGGCTGCAAGATAAAAGTCTAGGTTAGCCAGCCCTGGTGTAGAGGCTCCGTCACTCATGGTACTGTTGTAGTGTATGCTTATATATCATTTATATACATGTATGTGTGTGTGTGTGTGTGTGTTTGTCTTCTTGTCTTGATATCACCATCATAGAAGTGGTGTCTTTTCTTGCCAATCTTTCATGGGGGAAATAAGGTGAAAGTTGGCAACAGGAAAGGCATCCAGTTGTAGAAAATCTGTCTGAATAAACTCCATCCAACCCCTGCAAGCATGGAAAAGAGGACGTTACAATGATGCTGATGCTGATACTAGGGGGTCATCTCTTGTATCCTCATGGTTTTACTTTGTCAAGCCATTCCTACCATCTTGCCTTTTCCCCCCCAGATATGCCGTCCCACCCTTATATAAATGCAGGGTAGCCATGCATCTTCTCCATAGCAAACCGCTTCTGCTAGTCCTTGGCATAAAATAAAATCTCATCTCCACCTCAAATACTTCCCCCTACTTAGTCCCTTGTCCCCTTTTTTCTCCTTTCTTCTTTCCTGTCTTGCCAGTTGTTTGGCAACCCCTCTTGTGCCGGTGGCATGAAAAAGGCACTCAGTACATATTGTATAGGGGTTGGCATAAAGCTTGATGTGGCTCATTGGTTCCTGTCAAACCATCCAACCCAAGCCAGCACGGAAAGCAGATGTTAAATGATGATGATGATGATGACTATCCCCTACGTTGTTGTGATTCTTCAATGTTTGGTTATTTAAATACACAGAGTCAGACCACAAAAAACACAGCGGCACCGATGGTAATTATGAAAGATGATTCTCCTCAGTTGGCAGCATTCCTCAAGAAGATGGAACCACTTGTGTACAAAGAATTGGAGAAAAATGCCAAAAGCCAAGCATTTCAAGGTTAGTCCAGATTCCATTTACCATCCTTCATTGCATCACATGACTGGTTATTCCAGTTGATTTGTTAATCTTAATCAGTGGATTTCTTAATCCAGTTAGTTACAGGGATGGGCTATGTGATGAAAAAGTTTGTTTCCCAAGCACATAGTTTCAGGTAACAGGGGATCCAAACCACGAAACCACATGATGCCCCAAGTCACTTAATAAGCCCAGTGATATAGAAAACAAGTCTTTGGCCAATTATTGGAGTAATTGTGCCAGTTCGAATGACTGAAGGATACTTTGTGCCAAAATGTCTTCTACTTTAGTCTTGTGATTGGGTTTTGTTGATGGAAACGGGAAGCAACATTAACATCATCTAACGTCCTTTCTTATTTTCCATTCTGGAATGGATTGGATGGTTTGACAAGAACGGATAATCCAGAGGACTGAGCCATTTTTCTATAACTCTTTTGGCATCCAGTTTCTGCAGTTTGATGTCCTTTCTTAACACCAGCCACATAACAGAGTGTACTGGGTGCCTTTGATAAGAGCAACTGTTAACAGCACAAAACGGTGCTGTTAATTCTTCAGCAACCTGGGTTAACAGCACCATTTTGAGGGCATGGATGCTTGCTGTTGAATGTGAGAGAGCGTTGGGGTTCGATTTTTACGGTTCTTTTCAGTTTGTCAGTGTTCTCTTCTGAATGTTGCAGGTTACCAAGTCAATTGGCAAGACGAGTCGCCATCAGTCAATGAGCAGCATGTTTTCACCCATGATGCATTTAGGGGCCAGGTAGGTGTTTATGAGCTTTAATCAAATACATGTTCTTCAGGGCATGGGGGGGGGGAGTGAATATTTATATAGGTGCAGGAGTGGCTGTGTGGTAAGTAGCTTGCTTACCAGCCACATGGTTCCGGGTTCAGTCCCACTGCATGGCACCTTGGGTAAGTGTCTTCTACTATAGCCTCGGGTCGACCAAAGCCTTGTGAGTGGATTTGGTAGACGGAAACTGAAAGAAGCCCATCGTATATATGTATATATATATATATATATATATATATATATATGTATGTATGTGTGTCTGTGTTTGTCCCCCCAACATCGCTTGACAACCGATGCTGGTGTGTTTATGTCCCCATAACTTAGCGGTTCGGCAAAAGAGACCGATAGAATAAGTACTAGGCTTACAAAGAATAAGTCCCGGGGTCGATTTGCTCGACTAAAGGCGGTGCTCCAGCATGGCCGCAGTCAAATGACTGAACCAAGTAAAAGAGTAAAAGAAAAAGAAAGCTTTAACTTAAAATGTCCTGCACAATTACCACCCGACATAATGGTCACACATTCCTGATCGCAGGTACTAACCCGGAATGAACCTAGAACCTTGAAGCAGTGATGTTGACTGAGAAATGTGGTGGGTAGACTTCGTTGCTGTGGCCCAGTTTGGATCCCGGCCATAATAAAAAAGTAAATACTCTCTGTGAAGTGGTTGGCATTAGGAAAGACATCCAGCCATAGAAACCATGCCAAAGATGACAATGCGGTTCAGTGTGGCCTAACAGCTCACTGGTTTCCTCTCAAATCATCACACCCAGGCCAGTATGGAAAACTGATGTTAAATGATGATGATGATGATGATGGCGGTGGTGTATATAGGGCTGAGATTGTAACTGTAGTAGTCTGTTGTTAGTTAAGATTGTAGTTGGGAATTTGAGGAGAAGATTTATCATTAAGAAATCTGAAAACTCTGGCTGTAATCTCCTTGTACAATTTTGATGTGTCAATATAATTTAAGTGAGTTTTATTCTTTGTTTTTTTTTTCATTTTTTCCAAACTTTACTGTTATTAAGTATCGTTATCTTAATTGTGCCAGCAGAATCGTTAGCCTGTTATACGAAATACAAAATGCTCAGTGGAATTTCATGTCTTTATGTTATTCTGAGTTCAAATTCCACCAAGGTTGACTTTTCCTTTCATCCCTTCAGGGTCGATAAATTAAGTACCAGTTGCGTACTGGGGTTGATGTAATCGACTCATCTCCCTCCCCTGAAATTGCTGGCCTTGTGCCAGAATTTGAAACCAATATTTAAGAGAGTTTTTTTTTTGCTTGTTTATTTTTGCCAATCCTTTCTGTTATCAAGTATTGTTATCTTAATTGTAACTCTTGACTAATCAATATCATTTCTCTTAAGACGTGCCCTCAATTGTGTTTTTTCATTCATTTATTTACGTACTCATTGCTCCCTAACTTTGACAAACACTGGGGTTGATCTAATCAACTGGTCCCCTCCCCCAAAATTTCGGGCCTTCTGCCAAGAGTAGAAAAGAATAAAAATTTATTTCAGTTTAGCAAAAAATGGTTTGCTTTTGCAACCTCCAGTTGTCCTCTAGAACCTCCAGTTGTCCTCCACATTATGTGATGCTATATCCTCCTCTTTTTTGCCAAAAGCTTCAAGTAATACATCTCTAGATCTCCCTCCATTCATAGGATCCTTAAGCTTCTAGACCCTTCTTTTCCTCTTCCTGGTCATCTTCTGGGCAGCCATTTATCCCTGATCCTGAAGTCGCTAAGTTCTAACCTATGTTGTGGGGTGCATTCTTCACCAGGGAAACTTTCGGCGTTTATAAGTAGCCATCTTTCTCGTTTCCTGGTGAGAATGTAGCCAATCTGACAAGTGTAGCCACGAGACTTGTAGGCGAACAGGTGACTGGCAGGTTTCCTGAAGTTAGTATTACAGATCATAAGACCACTTGCATCACAGAACTTCAGCAGCCTGGTTCCCTCCTCACTGCGGGAACCACATCCGTTCCCACCATGTACACATTGGATGTTGTCCAACATGCCTGTTGAAGTCACCAGTCACAAAGAGAAGGTCCCTGTCTGCAAGAGGGTGTCATAAAATTGGTCTTTCTGTTCATCAGGTAACCCCGGCTGAGGGGCATAGGCTGAGATAATGGTTGCTAATCCATGTTGCAACACCAATCTAATCCTAAGTATTCTATCACAGACTCTGACTTCCTCGGTTACCTTATCAAACCATTTGTCTGCAAGGAGTATAGCCATGCCCCCAGCCCCATGTGTGTGTGTATGTGTGTGGTGAGTGTGTGTGTGTGTGGTGAGTGTGTGTGCGTGTGTGTATATCTACCTGAGTTTTAACCTGAAATTAGAGTATATGGATCTAATTACTAAAACAAAACCACCACCACTACTACTACCACCACCACCACCACCACCACTACTTCTTGACACGAACCAAAGACTGTGCCCTTTTCATTGTCTGAAATAAGGAAAGGACCCATTAGATAATGTAAATCTCAGGAAATTGGAAATATATGGAAAGGTCATGGTTGGAGAACCCTTCATTTAAAGGCTTGCCTGATCAGTGTTGGGCTCTACTACTACTACTACTGCTCCCACCACCACCACCACCTTCTCTTCCTTCTCTTGAAACATGTGTAATGGTCTCTTTTTTTTTTTCTTTGTCTTTTCAGTGCCAGGTGACTGGTTTGTCCTGGAATTCTTCTGGTTCCGTCATTGCAGCATCGTATCCTTTGTTTTTAAAAATTTTTCTTTTTCTTTTCTGAAGACTGGGAGCTGGGAGGGAAAAATTCCTGACTTTTAGTGTTTGTGCAGCACTTCAAGATATTTGAGTTCATCTCAGACTGAAGCTTGCACCTGAGTTCTTACATCAAGTAAACACCCACTGCTTCAAGGAACGAGACAGCGAGTGGTCTTACAATGGGCAACGGATTAGTTTTACTCTCTATGATCAGGTATTGTCTGCTTCCCAATCGTGTGGTTCTGAGTTCAGTCCTACAGCATAGCACCTTGCGCAGAGTGGCTTTTTATTATAGCCCTGAGCTGATCAAAGCTTTGCGAGTGAATTTGATACATGGAAACTGAAAGAAGCCTGTCATATATGCATCATCATCATCATCGTTTAATGTTGATAGGCATAGGGGTAGCTGTGTGGTAAGAAGCTTGCTTACGAACCACATGGTTCCGGGTTCAGTCCCATTGCATAGCACCTTGGGCAAGTGTCTTCTACTATAGCCTCGGGCCGACCAAAGCCTTGTGAGTGGATTTGGTAGACGGAAAACTGAAAGAAGAAACGGTATGTATACACGAGTATACATACAGACCATCTATATCATGGACAATGGATGTTAACTGATGGTTGAATGGAATATTATGGACCCAGTGAAATCCTGGATGTTTTATTGGTGGTCGATTGACAGGAAATTGGGGTTTCAAATACACTCGAAGCACCAAAGTGAGGGCCATGGAATTAAGTCTAATGAATGCATAGTACTTGTTGTTTTGCCTAAAGTTAGGGGCCTATGATTAACCGTTTTCATACCAACCCATTTCTGACCACCTCACCTGGATCCATAAACACAAATTAAATTAAAATCTTCCATCAAATTCTCGTTAATTTATGTTCCAAACAACAGCTTAATAACAACAAACTAATTTTGTTAAATTCTTCATTATTTAGGAAATTAATTAAAACAAAAGTGAAATATTTCAACAGAAATGTGGTTACAAAAGGGTTTAAGAGCATTGCAGCCTGACGTTTTCATGTTCCTGTAAATCCAAGATTGCTTCATCCAATGAGTTTGAGAGAGATTTGGCTTCTATTTCTAGCAGGTGACACCTTGTTTGCTTGTGGAATGTCAGATGTTGTTGGAATAAAGTACAGTGAGTACAGCAAGGCACATAACTGGGAGCTTGGATGTCCTTGAAAGAAAGTACAGTAAATAGTCTTATAGCCCAGGGGTTTTCAAACTGTGGTCCGCAGACCACAGGGGGTCTGCAAGGACAAGACAGGGGGTCAGCAGATACTTTTTATGGGCAATTTGATTTTATATATGTTTTTTAATCAAAATCTTTTAATTGACAATAAAACCTATTTGTTAAATAAATAAATGTAAAAATATATGTTATTTTAAGCAAATATTTATGTATAAATTTCATAAGCGTTTATAAGCAACTGTGTCTGTACAAAGCAGTTTCTATTTATAGTCAGACAAATATATTAGCTGTGAGTGTCAGCTTGAAATATTTGGTCTTGTTTTCTTTTTATGAGGTTTTTCCCCACATTTTTATCGTTCCTGCTGTCTCATGTTAACACCTCACTAAATTTTCTGGGTCCATTTTTCATTGATTTGTCTGTTTTTTTTCCCAGCCATAACTATCTCATAATTTATATAGTTTTTTTCTTCTTTTTTCGTTTTTTTTTTCCTCATGTTTTGAGTACCTCATTTAATGTTTCTTTCTGTTTTTTTTTTTTTTTAATAATATTGTGTGTGTGTGTGTGTGGTGGTTTGAATGTTATGGTTCTGTTCTCATAAAGCTGACACACAATTAATGCCATTTCAGCTGTGACAAATAAGTCTTGTTTGTTTTGGTTTTGTAGATGTAAATATACATCAAGAAAAAAAGAAAAAAGAAAAAAAAAAACAAACAAACAAACAAAAAAAAAAATGAAAGCCACATCTTCTCTGCCTCCTTCCCGTCATTCCCTTACTGCTGCTGCCAAACCCACCACCACCACCACCGCTGCTGCTGCTACTACTACTACTACTACTTCTACCACCACCACCACCACTGCTGCTGCCACTGCTACTACTACTACTACTGGTACTCTGTTGGTTATGGCAATGAGGATTCCTGTTGATCCGTGCAAGTGGTTGAGAGCTCCACAGACACACATCCCCATGACATTAGTTCTCAAGGAGATTCAGTGTGACACAGAATGTAACAAGACTGGGGCCCTTTGCAATTCTGGTATAACCTCATTTCTGCCGGCTGAGTGGCCTGGAGCAATGTGAAAATAAAGTGTCTTGCTCAAGGAGACAACGCATTGCCAGGAATCAAACTCATGACTTTACAATTGTGAGCCAAGTACCCTAACCACTACACCAATGTCTTCACACTACTACTATTAACAACAACAACATTCATAATTTTGGCCCAAGGCCAGTAAATTTGAGGGTGAGGTGGGGACGGGGGTGTTTGATTACATCAATCCCAGTACGCTACTGATATTTTATTGATACTTGATTCAGCAAACAAGATGAGGCCCTTAGTTACCAACAAAGCTCTCTGACCTTTGCACAGCCTGTTCTTATTCTTTATGTATGGTGCTTGATGTTGAGTTTTCACTGTGTTTTTCAGCAATTCCCTTAACTCGATCCTAGGTATGGTCGGTTTGACCATGACAGTTGGTGTACGCACAAGGCTGCCCTCTGCACTTGGAATATAGACAGTCAAACCTTGGACCCGAGAAAAGCCAGCAAAGTCATTGAGCTATCATGTTGTTTGATGTGTGTTGCCTTCCACCCAGCCAACCCAGCTCTTGTGTGTGCAGGAAACTTCAACGGTAAGTGATGACAGGAGAAAGATCACAACAGATGCCATTTACATTATTTACATTTGACAGATATTTGTCCTCATCTTGTTTGTTGTTAACACAACGTTTCGGCTGATATACCCTCCAGCCTTCATCAGGTGTATTGCGGAAATTTTGAACCTGGGCTCTCATTCCTAAGGTATTTTTCGATGTTGTTGTTATTAATATTTTTATCATATACACATAGGCATATGGCGTAGTGGTTAAGAGCAAGGGCTACGAACCCCAAGATTCCAAGTTCGATTCTAAGCAGTGACCTGAATAATAATAATAATAACATTGAAAAATACCTTAGGAACGAGAACCCAAGTTTGAAATTTCCCCAAGACGCCTGAAGAAGGCTGGAGGGTATATCAGCCGAAACGTTATGTTAACAACAAACAAGATGAGGACAAATATCCGTCAAATGTAAATAATGTAAATAATGCTCATAATTCCTCATCTCTTAAATATAGAACTGTAAGATGCCATTTAACCCTTTAGAAATCACAGATTTTGATGAGGTAGTCATTTATTTTTAGAACGACATTATAGGGTAGGTAAGAGAGGCTGAATGTGGCTAGTTGGAATAACCCCAACTTCATATTAGATTAATCTACCTGACCTCTTTTGAGCTTTACCTGAAATATCCATTCTATCTTTTGCAGGTGAAATCATGCTATGGGATTTTAGCCATGACAATGTATTACTTGTGGATAGTTATGGTATGGGAGATGGAGATGCACACAGGGAGCCTGTTGCTAAGCTACAATGGGTCCTAGACCCTGAAAGTCACTCTAAAACATACAAGGTAAACCTTCATTTTGTTCTTCTGTCTTTTATATATATATATATATCTAAAGAAAACTGGACAAGGTATAAATAATGGTCATTTGAATAATTTTTCCTTTACTGGAGTAAATTTGGCTTACAGCTGTTTCCAGTATTCATTATAGGTTCATTACTCTTAGGTTTACTCAATTGGTCTATTGATCCGTTGAGAAAAGTTGAACAACAAAAAGAATTAATGCTACTTTCATCAGAGCCATTTCTGATTTTATATACATCAGGTCCATGCCATCGGTAATTACTCAGGGTCGGCAGTTGGTGGCGTTTATGTAGTAAAACAGACAAATAAATAAACGAAACACGGATATGCAACTAAGTTGGAGGCAGATTTACTTCTGCCTTTATAATACATAAAGAAAACAGTGTTATAGGAATGCACGCAGCACATGTACTACATAAAAGTACTGTGCTTAGCTTAAATACTGAGATTGAAAGGCAATCTACAAAAAGATAAAATATTTTGTATTTTATGCAGAGTAATCAGAGTAACCTCCATAATTTTATTGAATTCGGTGAATATTTTGCCATAAAAGGAAAATGTTACTATTGATCTGTTTTATTCGGGTTAGGCACTGTCTACCTTGCCTACCCAGGCGACATGTCCCTGATATATATGTATGTATGAATGTGTATATATATATATATATATATATATATATATATATATATATATATATATCTAAAATAGTCATGTTTATCACTGTTTGGCAGCTTGTCAGTGTGAGTGGAGATGGCAAACTTCTGGTTTGGACAGTAGACATGAAGTTAAACAAACTGACCCTTACCCAACAGTAAGTACAAACTTTATTGTTATCACATATGTATGTATGTAGGTGTGTATGTGTATACACACAGGTACTGGAGTAGGTGTATGGTAAGAAGCTTGCTTCTCAACCACATGATCCAGGTTCAATCTCAATGTGTGGTACCTTGGGCAAGTGTGTTCTACTATAGCCCCAGGTTGACCAAAGCTTTATGAGTGGATATGGTGTGCAGAGACTGAAAGAAGTCCCTCTATGTAGATGTGTATATGTTTGTGCGTGTCTGTCCTCATCTTGACATTGAATGATAGTCGTAAACGAGTGTCACTGTCATACAAGCAGTGTCACTCGTTTCCTGTCTTCCATGTCTGGGCTCTGGGAGGGAAATATTACCTCGGTTGGAAAGAGGTGAGGGTTGGTGACAGGAAGGGCGTCTGGCTGTGGAAATCCCTACTCTGTCTGATTCATCCATACATGGAAAAAGGATGTTAAATAAATGATGATGATGATGATGATATAATGCACTGATGCATCTTTCCTTTTCTAAATCTGCAGGTTTGCTGTCACATCACAGAGCCTTCCTAAATCTTTACGGGGCAAAGGTAGTCGATCTGACCGGGAAGTTGGCCTTACCTGTTTATCATCTACTCACTATGGTGACCACGTCTGTTTCATCGGTTCAGAGACTGGTGCCATTTTCAAGTGCTGCACTCAACAAGATGGACATCGAGGAGTCGACATGGACGGTAAGTCTGTTTTCATCACACAGTCGACTTCTTATCTCTTCAGCTTTTACTGATGTGTTGTGTGTCATAGTCAATGTAAATATATTATGAAAGACAAATTAACTGTGGTATTAGTCCAAAGATAATATCTCTTATGGATGTACAGTGTTTAAAAACACAAAAATATATCAGTAGCAGAGAAAAATCTTCCAGCAATGGTGGCGAAAATGCTAGGTATGCGTTTCTGCATCATTGCACTTTGTCAATAATTTGTACCCACTGCCAGTCCCATACTAAAGCAAACTCTGTTGCTACTCAAATAGGAAAACAGTGATTGGGCAATCACTGATATTGTGATCAGCTGTCGGGCTGAATAAAAGCACCCATGTAGCGTCACGCAAAAGCATCCTTTATGGTGCCACGTAAAAGCACCTGTGTGGTGCCACATAAAATTGCCCGTGTGACGCCATGTAAAAGCACCCAGCACACTATGTTAAAATGGTTGGTGTTAGGAAGGGCATCCAACCATAGAAACCACACCAAAGCGGACTGGAGTCTGGTGCTTTGGTTTGGTCTGACTGGGGCTATAGGAGAAGACATTGGCCCATGGTGCTTCACTGTAGGATTGAACTTCAGATCATGTGGTTGGGAAGCAAGCTTCTTAACCACACAGTTTCATCTGCCCATTTCTGATTGTTATTCTCATTTCTTGGATTTATACAAATTGCCAAATTAATATTCTGCTGCCAGCAATTAATATCTCTTAATTAAATTATTTCCTTTTTTTTTGTTTTCTTTAGGCAAACCAATGTTGCCATCACCTGTTGTGTTTACTTATAAACCTCACCTGGGCCCCGTTAATGCAATAGACTGCTCCCCTTTTCATCCACATGCCTTCCTTACCACTGGAATGGATCAGTCCATGAAGATATGGAATGCTCTGCAAGTCAGTAATCTCTCTTTTGGTATTATGTTACGTTCCTTTCTATTAAAAGTTGTATTTGCTTTTACTCATCGTCATTTAACATCTGTGTTCCATGCTGGAGCTGATTCATTCAACCGAAAATTCTTCAAGGCACTGCCCTAGCAGAATACTGAGAATGAACGATACTCTTGTATCATCCTCATCCTCCTCATCATCATCGTTGTCTGCTTTCCATGCTGGCATGGGTTGGGCAGTTTGACTGAGGGCTGGCAAGACAGAAGGCTGCACCAGGCTCCAATCTGGCCTGGCAATGTTTCTACAGCTGGATGCCGTTCCTAATGTCAACCACTCTGAGAGTGTAGCAGGTGCTTTTTATGTGCCACCGGCACAGGGGCCAGAGGGGTCTGGCAACGACCACGATTGGTTGGTGCCTTTTACGTGCCACCAGCACGGAAGCCAGTCAAGGTGGTGCTAGCATCGGCTACGTTCGGGAGGTGCTTTTTACGTGCCCCTGGCACAGGGATCACAACTACAATTTCCATTTGATTTTGATGTACGGACAATCGTTATACAACCATCAAACAGTGTCAAGACAAATGGACTCAAACACACACACATATACATATGAAATGAAAAAGCTTCCTTCAGTTTCTACCTACCAAATCCACTCTCAGGGTTTTCTTTGGCTAGGGGCTATAATAAAAGACACTTGCTCAAAGTGCCAAGTGGGACCATGTGGTTGGGAAGCAAACTTTTTACTATACAGCCACACCAGAATGTACACACACACACACACATGTAGAATGGTGCTAATATTATGTCTCCAGAAAAATTCCTTTGAAAGAGGCTTTTGTATTAAAGACTACACAGAACTCATTCAGGATTATGTCAGAAGATTATCAGACACAAAAATCTTTTAACAGTTTCACAAAAAATGTAATAAATTGCTGAATTTCATTTTTCAACCTCACATAATTTTTTTTCTCCTCCCCCGCTTTTTTTTCCTTCTTCTAGTTGGAACCTGTCAAAGTGTTGAAACCTGATCAGGGTTCTCTTGTTTGTGGGTCCTGGTCCCCTGTTCGACCTCTTGTCATTGCTGCTGCTACAGATACGGGATTGCTGCTCTTGTATGACTTACAACACAGTATGCTGAAACCTCTGCACACTTTGGAAGCTGGCACCCACAAGGCTCCCATCTATTCCTGTTCTTTCAATACTCAACGGTAAGTGTAAATGCTGACATAGTGTTGATGCCATGACCATCCATCCTTTTATTTGGTGGTGGTGGTGGTGGCAGTAGCGTAATCTGGGACTACATCATCTCCATCATCATCATGATAATGAAATTATTGCGTCTGGCACTCAGGTGCACATCAACTCATCAAAGGTGCATGTGCAGTACATAGAATTAGGTACAAAAGTCAGGAAAGTGAGCAGTGTACGAGTCATGATATACATGTGTGCATGTGTATGGAGGGTGGGGGGGATATCAAGTGTAGTGTTGGGGAATTCCAGGAAGCATGGAGGTTTTAAAGGATGCAATGTCTTGGCAACTAACAACTGA
This sequence comes from Octopus bimaculoides, assembly GCF_046866305.1. NCBI lineage: Eukaryota > Metazoa > Mollusca > Cephalopoda > Octopoda > Octopodidae > Octopus > Octopus bimaculoides. The sequence goes on from NC_142951.1 coordinate 1,805,878, forward strand.
TGCAGGGAGTTTGTTCCATGCTTCAGCAACTCTGAGTGTGAAAAAATGTTTCTGAAAGCCATGGGAGCTGTGCTGTTTTCTGACTTTGTAGGTATGCCCACATGTGTTAGACACATGGAGCTGAAAAAGGTGCTCAAGGTGATTGTTGGCATGATGGTTAATAATTTTGTGGGTATTTACATCAACAAGACTTCTTGATATTGCTGTTGTGGATGCTGGGTTTTTCCTCCCCAAATGCATGGTGGTACACTTGTCCGCAGCCAGCTTGCTCAATAAAGAGAATGAATGGGAGAAAGAGAGTCTACCGAAAAGAATAGTCAAAGAAAGGCATAGGTGTGGTTACATGGCTGAAGTGACCAGAGAGTGGAGAGGAACAGAGAGAGTGGTTTCTTAAGGTAGGAGAGTGTGAATATGATCAGTGTGTGTGTGTTTATGTGAGTTGTGAGTGATGTATGTTTAAGGGAGTGGCGCTATGGACAAGTTAGCAGCAGTAGTTAGACTTGGTGGTGAGAGACAAAGTGACAAGCATGTTGGTGTTGCTGTGTGTGTGTGTGTGAGTTTGTGTATATGTGTGTCTATGTATGTGCGTATGGGTGACGTGAGAAGTGTGTGAATGCGTTGGTGTTGCTGTATGTGTGTGTGTGTATGGGTTTGTGTATATGTGTCTCTGTATGTGTGTGTGTGTGAGAGGCGATGTGACAAGTGTGTGAGTGTGATGATGTTGCTGTGTATGTACATATGTGTTTGTGTGTGAATGCATGTCTACAGGTGTTTGTGTATGTATTTGTGTGTGTGTGTTGTGAGGGTGTGAGAAACGACATGACAAGTGTGTGAGTGCATGTGTGCAGATATGTGTATGTATGTATGTACATTTGCATGTGTGTGTGTGAACGGTTTTTTGTACATGCCAAGATATGGCAATGTGTGTGTGTGTGGGGGTGGGGGGCGATGTACAAGCTATGTATATGGGTGTGTGGAAGATGAATTAAAAATAGAATTAATTTAAATTAAATGAAAAAAATTAAATGATAAATTGAAAAAAATCTTTTAAATTAAAAAAAATTGAAATTAAATTGAATTAAAAAAAAAATCTATGTGGAAGATGTTACTGTGAGGATGGTGGGGTGTTCAATCCAAGCAGTTGAGGGGTTTGAAGAGAGACGTAGCGCTGCTGGAGGTGAAGATTGGTGATGGTGAATCCATGGTACAGGGCCGAAGATAGTGAGGTGTCCGGTGGAATTGGTGCCAGCAGAGCGAAAATGCTGGGCAATAGGTGTATTTGTTTTGCAGGTGGGTATCCTCTTGTAACTTAGTGGTTTGGCAAAAGAGACTGATAGAATAAGTACTAGGCTTACAAAGAATAAGTCCTGGGCTTGATTTTTTTTGATTAAAACCATCTAAGGTGGTTCTCCAGCATGGCCACAGTCAAACGACTGAAACAAATAAAAGACTACATATATACATATACATATATACATATATATATATGTATATATATATATATATATATATATATATATATATATATTCAAATTACGACAAACGTAAATAAACAAACGAAGTTTGCTTTTAGAAGCGTTGAGATGTCTTAGAAAGTTAAAGAAGTGATTTTAAATTCTCAAACGCAGGATAATGCTAATAATATAGCCTGAACAGGATAAACTACCCCTATTTTTGCAGTAAAAAGTGTAGGCGGTTATATATATATATATATATATATATATATATATATATATATATATATGTACATTCATTTGGTGTGGTGAAAAATGCCCATGTGGATCATGGGTGGCTCCAGCATTTCATATCCAGAAAAATAAAGTGGGTTTGTGTCGGCCCTTTGTTCTTGTTCCACGGGTGCTTCCTGAAAACCAGTTTATGCAAGAAACAGTTGCTACATCCTGCAGCTGAGAGATTATGTTCATCTTGACTGCCAAACCCGAAAATTAAAAATTTTGAACAATAATAAAGGGTAGGAGGGGGGGGATGATATACTTTTTTATTTTTTTTATTTTGTTCTTTTGATCCTTTCAAATCCACAGCTGCTGGCAGCCATATCACATGTATGTACTACATACTTAAGTCCTTTACTCCTGATGGAGCATAGGCTATCATCGACTTTCTTCCACTGGTCTTGACTTGTGGTGGGGCTGTCTCCTGGTGATCAGAAAAGGGGTC
>NC_142951.1:1810555-1850555 GCF_046866305.1 Octopus bimaculoides
CTATTAAGCACATCAACACACACACACACGCACAGCCACCTCTGTCCTACTCATTGACAGATAATGCCCACACACAGACACACTACTATCCCCCTAACACCCACACACACACAATGCATCAAATACTTACTGTAAATGTTGATGCTACATAAATATTATATTTTTACTTACAGGTATTCAGTATGCTTGAAGGTAGGTTTGTATATGTGTAGTGTATTGAGTGGGTATTGAATATTTTGCTGTTTTCTAAAACAAAATATATTATGCAGTTGTGTGTGTGTGTGTGTGTAGTTGTAAAAACCATGCCAAAACAGTCGTCTACCTAGTTGGCCCCTGGTCAAACCGTCCAACCCATACCAGCATGGAAAGTGGATGTTAAACGATGATGATGATGATATATTGTGTAGTAAGAAGTTTGCTTCCCAACCACATGGTTCCGGGTTCAGTCCCACTGCGTGGCACCTTGGGCAAATGTCTTCTACTATAGCCTCGGGCCGACCGAAGCCTTGTCAGTGGATTTGGTAGACGGAAACTGAGAGAAGCCCGTCGTATATACACAAACATGACAGAAGTAAATAGACACCCTTATAATCATTAAAATTTCTTTAAATCTGAAATTATACGTTCAAATTATTTATCAATTGTTATAATGTAAATATCTAATATTTAGTAGACATGCCCCTTCCATTTTTCAATGCAAGGACCCTATTAGGCATGTCACTCATCAGGTGACGAATATTCTCTTGAGGAATTTCTTGCCAAGTTTCTTAAAAGATCTGGCTTTGAAAATGCTTTCTTGTTCTTTTTAAAAAGTGTCCCGTCCATTATGTCCCAGAAGTGTTCAATAGGGTTCATATCTGGTGACTGGCTTGACCATGGAAGCTTTTTAATACCATTCTCAGCCAAAAAAATCTTGGGTCATTTTAGCCGTGTGACAAGGAGTCCCATGTTCCATAAATAAAGAGTCTTCTTTAATCATTTCACCACCGGAGAAGATTGGAAGAAATCCTTTCTGCAATATGAACACATATTTATCTGAGTTTATGTTTCCCTCACACTCCACCAGTTCTAATCAACCATTGCTCTAAATTCCTCCCCAGACCATCACAGAATAGCTGCCATGTTTCATTGTTGGCTGCAAAATTCTTGATCACAGAGTCTCCAGATCCACACTCGACCACCGTGAGGAAATACAGCGAATCTGGACTCATCAAAGAATATGACAGTGTCCCAAAATGCTAGTGGCCTCTCCACCATCTCATTGGCCCCATCTTTTCTTCGCTTGATGTTAGCTGGTCGAAAAAGTGGCTTCCTTTTTGCTGCTCTGCTATAGTAGCCAAGTTTGTGGAGATATCTGACAGCTGTTCTGGGACGGACATCAGCTTGTTCTGCTATGTCAGAGGCCTTACAATGGGGATTATCCTCCACACTTCACTTAACAAAGCAAAGGCTCCTGTCAGAGGGCCCTGGTTGACTTGGGCAAGGTGATGTGGACTCCTTCCTCCTCTGGTGAATTGTACAATCACCCTATTCACTGTAGAAAGCAGGATCCTAATTTTACACAATTTTATGCTAAGTCCACCTACAATATGGCCTCTATTAAATTTGGACACTTCCGAGGTTCCTTTTGTATGTGGTATGATTAAACAGTCACATATAGTAAAGAATTAAAGAAATACGATTAAACAGTCTCATATAGAACCTGAAACATAAAAATCATCATCATTGTTTAACGTTTGCTTTCCATGCTGGCATGGGTTGGACAGTTTGACTGAGGACTGGCAAGCAAGGAGGCTGCACAAGGCTCAAACCTGATCTGGCAAGGTTTCTACAGCTGGATGCCCTTCCTAACGCCAACCACTCTGAGAGTGTAGTGGGTGGTTTTTATGTGCCACTGGCATGGGGGCCCTTCAGGTGGCATTGGCATCAACCACACCTGAATGGTGCTTTTTACATGTCACTGGCATGGGAGCCAGTCAGGCGGCACTGGCATTGGCCACGACTATGATTTCACTTGACTCAACAGGTTTTCTCAAGCACAGCATGTTGTCTGATGATTGAAGGGTACTTTTAAACAGTCTGAGAAAATATAAACCTTTTCAAGTTAAAATAAACATAAAACAATGTCTATTTACTTCTGTCATGTTTGTGTATCTATAAATATATGTGTGTGTCTATGTGTCGATGTTTGTCCTCTGTCCATTGCTTGATAACCGATGAACTCCTACCTGAACACTAAATCCGTTGCTATACTCACTGCTGATTTTCACCTCAGCGACAGCATCCCCGTACATGGCTTGGACAGCTCTCACCAGTCCTTCATCTACCCTTAGCTTCTACGCCAACCACCAGATGAGACAGAGAGAGACCCTATCAAAAGCTTTTACCCATATTGACAAATACCAAGAACAGCAGTTTACTTTTCACTCAATGCTTCCCTTGCAGGTTGTCTTACCATGAAGACAGCCTCACTAGTTCTTCTCCCTGACACAAAATCGAACAGCATCTCATCTACGCCAATTCTCTTCCTAATTACTTAAGCTATGACACTTCCTCTAACTTTGGTCCACCAATTTGATTCCTCAATAATTATCACCGTTGACTATGATTCTGCTACAGCAGTTATTGGCTTACAATATCTTCCTGGACAATCTGTTTAACTATTTCGGTGACCACACCACGTTTCATTCCACCACACATATATATCGTTGTCGTCCTCATTTAACATCCACTTTCCATGCTGGCATAATACTTGTCAGTATGTGTGTGTATATTTATTTTTTTCTTTTACTTGTTTCAATCATTTGACTGCAGCCATGCTGGGGCATGGGGCCTTCAGCCGAAGAAATTGATCCCGGGGAGGTAGCGACGATAAGATGTAAGGGAAACAACTCTGCCAAAATTAAATTTCTCATTTACCGGGAACCCTCGGTGGGAACGTAGGTCAAAGCTGGCAACGATACACCTAGAAAATAGAAAGGGATTTCCAGACGCTGTCACAGATGGGTACTTCTCCATGGCCCCTTTATCCTTACCTATTTATGAGTGAAGCCCAGCCACTTACATGATAAGGTGCAGCGTATAGCTATCACATGAATACAAGTCATCCGTCAGCACATACATATATACACTCACCAACCAATTCTGATAGAAGGACAGGAGCGGGCATCTTGCAGTAAGGGGGTAGATGGAGATGGCTACCCCAGCTGGAAAAGAGAGAGAGAGGAAAGGGGGCAGCGAGAGAAGGGGGTGAAGTTGTAGGGGGTGCGTATAAGTGAAATGGTACGGAAGACCGGACAGGGTGATAAACTGAAGATAGCAGAGTTTGAAGCAGGTTCTTTTAATTTCTTAATGTGAACAGGAAGGCCATCCAGCCATGGAAACAATGTCAAAGACACTGAAACAAGATGCGGTTCTCTCATCTGTCGGCTCTTGTTGTCCTGTTCAACTGATGCCTTCATGGAAAATGGACGACGATGCTGATAAAATGACTTATCCGAAGGGGTTAACGCAGATGTATAACTTTTTATGAAAGTTTCCTACAGACTCCTAAAGGCCCTGCAAAACTACAAGATATCTGGGGGGGGGGGGGACTAGAGTGATGCATGGCTTTTAGCTTTACACTGTGGCAAATGTAAACGACTTTTTATAGGAAAAGTGATAAATGAGGAAAAGAGCTAAGAACTGTACCAAACTGTTATTCAGAAAACAAATAAAGGGAAATATTTATTAGGAGAGAGAAGAAAAAAGCTAAAAATTATTGAACATAATATGGCAAAAGATAAAGAAGGCAAATCTAGGTATAACACCAACGTTCCAGACACTTATGGTTCAGAACTTCTTGTAATCGGTGCTAATTTACAAAGAGGAACTTCAAATTCTTGCAACCACCAGACTAGTTTGTTGGTACCTTGCATAGTACAATGTTAATAAAGTTGTATCATTTATACTAATGTACAGTTACCTGGATTTCATTTAATTATTTAATATTCGTTTAATTTAGAATGTGTTGACCTAGGTGACCTCCACCCCATGTTTGGAAAAAAATCAGTTATCTGGAGAGGCTATGGAATCAAAAGTTTTAGAAAATTGATGTATCTGTAGGATATTGTGCATAAAAGGATGAATTTTTAAACACATAAACATGAAAACATTTCCACGTGTTTTACAAAATCAAGAACCCATTGAGATCCTTCAATTCTTCTGGGAAAAACTGAATTACTAAGAAAATGCTACCTGTATAGAAAGACCTGGCATATGTAGAATATAACAAGGAATTGACCTAACTGTGGTTTAGAGAGTGAAGAAAAATATTTAGAGATTACAATGGTCAGGAATATTATTGACAGAAAGAGTACAATTATGAGTACAAGTGAGGTCGTCTGAAAGATTTCTTGAGTAATACTACTTGACAGGGAAGGTGCGTGGATTACTGGCTAGACTGTCTGGTTCACAATAAGTTCACTCACCTGGAAAAAATGAGTTGTACCTGTAATTCAAAGGGGACCAGCTTCGTCACATTCTGTGTTATGCTGAATCTCCCTGAGAACTATGTTAAGGGTACACGTGTCTGTGGAGTGCTCAGCCACTTGCATGTTAATTTCATAAGCAGGCCATCCTGTTGATCATAACTAATAGAGAGCCTTAAATGTGACAAGGTGCAGAGCCCAGGGAGCAGAGAATATTTCCAAGTTAAGCCACATTGAGGGGTCACCACTCCATTATGATATGAATGTTGCAGCACAGAATTGCAAGACAGATTCTTCAAGCTGAGCCAAACTGACAGCAGACCTAGGGGTAGTCCAAGAATGAGATGGTTGGTCGTGTTTGGGAATCCAGCCAGATAAATGACTGCTGCTTCTGACAGGACCCTATGGAGGAGGTACCCGAGGACTCCACCTGCATAACCCTTTCAGGTGGAAAAGATGGGTGGATGAAATAGGAAAGGAAGGCTACAAAATGAGAAAAGGGGAAGCGAAAATGTAAGAAATTTGAAATTTTTTTTTAGAAAAAAAAATTCAAAACATTTCTTTTTAAATGAAACACAAGAATACGAAAACTTTAAGAACGACCATAGTGCTGAGGAATAAAAATAAAAAGAATAGACAATGAACCCTTCCTCAATTTCTTACCTTTTTCTTTCTTCATGAGTCTTTTTAAGAATGTTACTGTTTATTTGAGAATAAATTTCGAACAAGGAAAAACAAAGATTGTGTGACGTTGATATAAAGTTTCGTTTTGGGATTTGGTTTGCAAGAATCTTTATATGAGTTCGTGTGTTGAAGCATGTTCTGTTGTGTCAAGGCACTGGAAGAGAATGACTCCCCCACCGCAGACACAACATAATATAAAGTTTGCTGGAGAAGAACAGAAGTGAGTGAGTGAGAGAGAGAGAGATAGATAGATAGAGAGAGGGGGGGAAGAAAGGTTGGTAAGGGAGATAAATCTGGTGTGTAGTAATATTTCGCGGGAAAATGAATTTCTAGAAATCAGCTGTAAACAAGCTGAGTGCGATGATGCTAGGCCTGTGTTTGTAGATAGTGTAACAGCTATATACTCACGGAGATGGATACATGACATATAATCAATATATAGAAATACTTTGCTTCCGAAAGAAGTGTGATTTAATAACCAAAACACAAACACGATGTAGGTACTATCGATCCTACGACGATGTATTTGTAGGTTTCATATCTGTTCACTCATCCCCAAACACACACACACACGCACGTATACCTACCTTTATATATAAAACTTGGATTTTAGGAAATAAGAGTGGATAAACAGTTACAAAAATGGATGAGTTTGAATTAATGTACGCCGACGAAATGCAAGCGATGGACGATTTAGAAGGTAAGTTGTATATAAATGATATAATACAATATGATATATTGCAGTTTTGTCGTATTCAGGATATTTGTTACCGTTTCGATTAATCTCTGACTAAATTTTGACAAATTTCGAACGTGAGCTGTAGAAACAAGGAAAGAAAGAGAGAAAAAAAAATACTTGTGTTTAGGAAAGTTCCCAGACTTCGATGGGAGATTTATGTTGCGAAACATACTTTACCACCGTTTCGTGTTGTTGAAATCGATGAATGTCTTATTATTATAAACGGAAAGGAAATCGTAATTATTACAAAAAGAGCCTAAAAAGAATTAACAAAAAATTAATACGAACCGATATGGAATTGTTAGAGCGCCGAAAAAAATTCCATTGTGGTGTTTCTTCTATTTCTTTAACGTTCTGGGTTCATTTCTCGCTGATGTCGTTCTCCTTTCCATTCCTCCGGAGTTGATTAAAGCATTAATCAAATATTGGGATCGTTATAATCGATTAATTCTCTCCTCAAAATTGCTGAACATGTACATATATCCGAAACGTTAGTATTATTAATTATAATCCTTTTCTTCACTGTTGGGAAATAAAACGTCTACGGAGGTAACGAAATCTGGACGTAAACAACGACCCTTACATTGATACAAAACAGAAGGGGCCACATGGAAACGACGTTCACATAACTTACAAAAATAAATCGCTATTTTACATAATCGACTTCTAAGATTAATTAACCTGAGTTAATTATCGTTTCGTGATAAGGGGGATTAAACGGCAGACTCTCTTCCTAATTCATTGAGCTTTGACCCTTTCTGTAACTTTCACAACTTGGTTCAACCATTTGATCCTCTTTAATTATTTCTGTTGAAGGCACCACCTTTACCTGTGTGGTAGTTGATTATAATGCAGCTACACCAGTCGTTGGATTGACTCCCTCGTGGACAACCTGATTAACTATATGGTTAACTAGGCCGGATTCCACTCTGCCAGATATTTTAAGCATCTCTGGTGATTCCTAATAGGCCGGAAGCTTTCCCTGTCTTCATATCCTTAATTGCTTTATCTTCCAAACTACTGCTGACAGGAGCCAGCGAGCAAGAGGATTGCTGCAAGCTCTGCTGTCTGGTTTTTGGCATAGCTTCAACAGTTGAATGCACTTCTTGACGCCAACCATTTTACAGAGTGACTGGTACCAGCACAGTTAAGGTCACCAAGTGTCTTGCAAGACAAGGCCACCTCAAATTATTTCAAACACCATCTTAATCCTTTAGCATCTAAATTGACCATATCTGGCCCAAATATGCTGCCTGTTTTAAGTTCAAACCGACCAAGTCTAGCCTCTCACACCTACCCTACAATGTCATTCTAAATACAGACAATAACATCATCAAAATCCCCAAAGCTATGAGACAATGCATGACGAATTCAAAACAATGTGAATAAATAAGCTTTATTTTTAGCTGAGCAATTTCAACACGAAACGGTTAATAACGACAAAATCACTTTACTAAATTCTTGGCTATTTTCAAAATTCCTTAAAACATAAGCAGTATATTTCAATGGAAATATGGTAACAAAAGGGTTAAAGTGATCTAAATTAAAATCTTCCATCAAAGATTTTGTGTTAATTTATGTTCCAAACGTCATCTTAATAATAACAAAGTTGTGTTAATAAATTCTTCATTATTTTCTAAATTAATTGAAATAAAAGTAGTCTATATCAGCAGAAATCTAGCAACGTAAGGATCAATCCTTTTCTTACCAAATTTCTTTGATTCCATTCATAGCAAACCTCTTCTACGAAATTTAGCTTTGTTCTTGCATGAAAAAAACCTGTTGAAACATGGAAGAATGACTTTATCTGATTGTTGAAATAATGTACAGAATTAGTCTTTGGTTCTTCATGTTTTGTTATATCTTTCAGTTCCAGAAATAACAGCCCCTGCTTCCAGGCGTTTCTTAAACTTCAATTCTGGTGATACACAGAAAAATAAAGAAATTCCTCCAGACAAAGCTTTGAATTTGAGTTCTGAGTTTACCGAAATTGATCCTTTGTCTCCAGATACGATAATTAACGAGCAGCTAAGGAATGGTCAATCAAAGCGTGTGCTGGAATTTCCATCAGAGGATGAGATGGAAGAGATTTTGGCTTCTGGTGCTGAGCAGTCTGAAAATGGTAAACATTGTGATATCAATGGTAAAGCAACTTCACCAAATAACGGTAAGTTTTAATTTAAATTTCATTTAATATCAGTGTGCAGGAACGACGTGGCACAGAGTAAAGCGGGATGTGAAAGGAATTAGAGGTGGCATTGTTCTGGTCATGTGACATGTATTGGTAATGACACTGATGTGCAAAGAAATATCAGAAGTTCCATGGGGACAAAATGAATAAATAAGTTCCATGGGGACAAAATGAATAAATAAAGCGGTCGCTATGATCTTTTTCAAGGTGTCACCCTGGCAGCAGTGAAGGCTCACAATCATGAGGTAGTGAGTTCGATTCCCGGACCAGGTTGTGTTCTTGAGCAAGATATTTTATTTTCACGTTGCTCCAGTTCACTCAGTTGTAGAAATGAGTTGTGACGTCACTGGTGGCAAGCTGTATCGACCCCTTTGCCTTTCCCTAGGACAACATCAGTGGCATGGAGAGGAGGGGAGGGGAGGCTGGTTATGAATGGGCGACTGAGGGTCTTCCGTAAACAACCTTGTTAGGACTTAGAGGGGGAACTTTCTAGGTGCAATCCCATGGTCATTTATGACGGAAGGGTGTCTTTACCCTTTACCCTAGCTTGACCGTAGTCCAGTGACCTAGAAATAAAAGAATATGCATATTTCTATTCACCCCCTGAGGTGCAGAATAATACGTTTGTGAAGGGAGATAACTTTGCTGATCAAAGAGTTATTTCCCTTGATAGTTGTGTGTTTTGCTTTAATTATTCTTGAATCTTAAGGTTTTATTCGAAGCGACATCGTTCCTCCATCTCGGTATTGGTTAATTCTTAGAACTCGCTGCTGGCTGTCCTGTCCACTGTTACAAACATTGACCATGCACCACCGTCCTGCGTATTAACTACTGCCGCGCCAATGAAATACGGACCGAATTCTTTAAAATCACACCCTGCTTCTCTTCAAGGTTCGACCGTGTGTATATGCGTCTGTAACTTAGCAGTTCAACAAAAGAGACCGATAGAATAAGTAGCAGGCGTAAAGGAAAAGTGCTGGGGTCAATTCATTTGACCAACAAAAATTCTTCAAGTACTCCAGCATGGCCTCAATCTAATGACAAACAAATAAAAGATAAACTAAAAGATCTTCCAGAAGCCTAGTTGTCTTAGACCAATCTAATATGTTCCTGTATATCCCTTAACAAATGGGATGGCCATGGATAGAACGCCTTTGATCATAGGTCTGCTCCTTCAACAGTACAGTTTTGTTTTTACATTTTTATTTTCATTTTTTTTTTAGTATTTTGTCTTTCTTCCTATTTGTAGCTGTTCCTTCTGCTAAAAGACAGAAACTGATGCCAGGCACAACGTCTGGAAACTTCGATGTGGAACCAACGATTTGGCACGATGTTCTTGATGACGACTTTTGCACGGAAACAGAAGCTTTACGACAAAAGACGAGGAATTCTCAGGAATATCAGCAAACACAAAGTCAAGGTAAACTGCTCTTACCTGTTTGCAATATAAACAACATCATCATCATCGCTGTTTTAACATTCATAGCACGATTTGAGCATGATCATTACCAGCGTCGCCTTCCTGGCTCTTGTGCCGGTGGCACGTGAAAAGACATTCGAGCAAGATCATTGCCAGTGCCGCTGGACTGACTCCTGTGCAGGTGGCACATAAAATACACCACTTTGAGCGTGGCCGTTGCCAGCACCACCTGACTGGCCCTCGTGCCGGTGGCACGTAAAAGCACCCACTACACTCTCGGAGTGGTTGGCGTTAGGAAGGGCACCCAGCTGTAGAAACTCTGCCAAATCAGATTGGAGCCTGGTGTAACCTTCTGGTTCACCAGTCCTCAGTCAAATCGTCCAACCCATGCTAGCATGGAAAGCGGACGTTAAACGATGATGATCTTCCATGCTTACTTGATGTATTATGGGTGAGGTGGGGTTGCCTTATAACAGTGTGTCGCTGCATGCACTGCTTATTGATGGTTCCCTTCTACTCCTGATGGACAACACCTTTGCACTGCGCAGGTGACAATCCTCCAACCCAAAGGTCTGTTTTTTGGGGTAGTCTTTGCTGGTGAGGGTTTTAATGAGGTCAGAATGAAAATTCTACCTCAACCTCTTTTAGTCATCTTTTAGGACACAGAGAGGAAACATTGGGTCTATTCTTTGATGTTCTTGTCCCCACACAGCACTAGAGCGACGTGAAATGAAGAAGTGTTTTGCTCAAGAACACAACAGGCTACCCAGTCCAGGAATCGAACCGACAATCTGGCTGTTGTGAGTGCAACATCCTAACACCACATTTGCACGGATTAGATGGAATTTATTGAAGCAGATTTTCTGTGGTTGGTGTTTGTATATGGATGCTTGCTTATGGCTATTATGCAATGTCAAGACATGGACACACACGCACACATATATATAATACACTCATATATACTTACACACATTCCACTCATTCATACACACACACATACATGATAGGTTTTCATCTACCGAATCTACTCACAAATCTTTGGTCAATCCAGGGGTTATAGTAGAAGATACTTGCTCAAGGTGCCATGCAGTGTTTATCTTTGTGGCCTTTGGCTAGAAAGACAACAACTATTTAGGAAAATGAAGAGAAATATAAACAAACAACAACCGGTGAATGTTATTTGTGGGCTTCATTTGTTCTGACTTTTCTGAAATCTTAATAAGATTGGTTTCAATACTCAAAATTCTTGTGAAATAAATTCAAAGATCTTTGAGTCAGTTTTTTTGTTTTTACAGATGCCAAGAAACAGAGGCAGCGTGTCAGCTTCTCCATTCCGAAGACCAATTTCTTCAGTGTCACATCTTCCGATGGCACTCGAGCTTACATGAGGATGAGGAGCTGCGAGACTCTTGAAGCAGAGGTAAGACACAGGTGTGGAAGGAGAGGAATCCTCATCTCGTTCATGTTTCATTTTGGCCCAGTGATGCATTCTGGGTGTGACAACTGGAGAGAGAGCAAGCGAGAGAGAGCCAGAGGGAGAGAGAGCAAGAGAGGATAAATGAGAGAGAGAGAGAGGACAGGAGAGAGAGAGAGAGAGCAAGAGGACAAGAGAGAGAGAGCTGCTCTACCACCACTCGGCTGATATTCATTTACAGTTGAGTAAATGAGTCAACTGGAGCAATGTGAAATGAAGTACCTTGCTCAAGGACACAATACATTATCCTGTCTGGGTATTGAACCCACGACATTATAGTCGTGAGCCAAACACACTAACCAATTGGCTATGGGCCTCTAAGGACTAAACCACCACCACCACCACAACAACAATAAATGGTAACTTTTAATTTCTTTCACAGGCTACAAGAGTTATCAACACCAAGAATTCTCTGCAACTCCTTGATGAACCATTCTCACGACTGATGGAGAAAATTAATCTGGAGGTAAGTCCTGTCTAATTTACGTGGCCACTGATGGCTCGGTGAATATTTCGGTGCTATCATAGCGGAATTAGGACATCTACCAAGTGGGGGAATATTGGGGTCTCAGGAGGCTAATGTGGGGTGGGGCATTGTGTCTATCTACCTGTCTATATATCTGTCTGTCTGTCCATCAACATACCTGCCTGCTTATATCTCTCTACCTGTCAGTTTATATACTTACCTGCCTATTTACCTAGCTGTCTGTCTGCCCATCCTGCCATTTACATACATACCTATTCACACCTCTCTACCTGTCTTTCTATATACCTTTCTACCTATCTGTATATTTGTCCATCCAGCCACCTTGATACCTGTCTGTCTATATGCAGTACCTACCTACCTCTCTATTTATTTGTCTGTTTGGCCATCCGTCCATCAACATACCTGCCTACTTATATCTCTCTACCTGTCAGTTTATATACTTACCTACATATCTACCTAGCTGTCTGTCTGCCCATCTGGCCATTTAGATACATACCTGTTTACATTTCTCTACCTGTCTTTCTATATCCCTCTCTGTCTGTCTATATACAGTACCTACCTACCTGTCTATTTATTTGTCTGTCTGCCCATCCATCCATCTACATACCTACCTGCCTATATCTCTTTACCTGTCTATCTATCTATTTCCACCTGTGTGTATTTGAGACCATTCCTAATTCTTGAACCTGATCTTATTTTTTTCCCTTCTCTTTCCAGAAAGCCATCAAAATTTCAGAAGAAATCAATAATCTAGACTCAGCTACGTAAGTTTTACCATTTCCTTCACACCCTTCAGTGCACTTTAAATCATACCCCTAAGTATAATTTTAACCACACCCTTAAAAAACTGAATACACTTCTAAGCCCAATTTTTACTCACCTTTATTTATACCGGCCATATCCAACTAAAATATTGAACCATTTTTATGTACAATGTAGCCATATCTGGCCTCTCACGCTAACCCTACAATATCATTCTAAAAATTAGCAGTTACCTCATGAAAATCTCAAAGCTATCAGATAATGCATGATTAATTCAAAACAAGGTGAATAAAAAAGCGTTACATTTGACTCAGAATTATGTGTGTTCTAAAGGGTTAAGTTCATCTTAATCACTTCTCTAATTGCATTACCCTAACCACATCCTTAATTATGCTCTAACTGTGCCATAACCAGGATGTAGGAGAGGCTGAATGTGGCTGGTTTGAACGTAAAACAGGGAGAATATTTTGGCTGGATATGGCCAGTTTAGATGCTAAGGGGTCAGTGACACCTGGGAATTCAGATGTCTCTTATGTTTGTTGTTGTGTTGTAGGGAAGGTGGTTCAGTCGGCAGTGGACGGACACATACAGATGCAGAGGGTGTCTCTGGGGAAGAAATGGAAGCACAATCAGTACGTGTGGATGACATCCACAATGAAGAGCGACCAACAACAGGAGGGAACGAAGACAATTTGTGGGTGGACAAATATGCCCCAAGGTCTTACGCAGAGCTGCTCAGTGAAGAGGTAAGTTCTCAGGTTCAATCCCGGCTTCCATCAAGTTTTTTTTTTTAGTATTAGGGAGTAACCTGGCTGGCGGAGAGTGATTTTGTTGTTGTATGGGATGGAGTATAACAAGAGTTTGCAAAGTTATGACAAAGGCTTGCTAAGTTATGACAAGGGTTTCCATTGCTGTTTATGAGTCCAAGAGGGTGACTTTCTCGATTCCTCTTCTTACAGAATATCAACCGTTCCTTGTTGCATTGGTTGAAATTATGGGACCATGTTGTGTTTAACAGACCAATCAAAATGAACCACAAGAAGGCTGATGTTAAGACAAATGTCCACTTTAACAAGAAGAAACAACAGCAAATGGTCAGCGAAGAATTGGACAAACAGAATCGTCCACTTCAGAAGGTAAACAACTTCACATTTGATCTTGTTTTTCTTTTTCTTTTTTTTTTAAAATTGAATATTTTTTATTTTATGTTTGTCATTGTTTAGTAAAGTTTACAACTTTGACCTTGCTTCTCTATCGTCATTGTCATCATCGTCATGATCACCGTCATCATTATGATGATAATCATCATTGTCATCTTCATCATCGTCATCAAATTCATTATCATAACCATCACCATCATCATCTTGACATTCATCTCCCTTTTCTTTTTCATTTGTTTTTTTTTCTAGATTGTTTTGTTAAATGGTGCCCCTGGTCTGGGCAAGACGACATTGGCCCACGTCATTGCTAAACATGCAGGCTACAATGTAGTGGAGATGAATGCCAGGTAAGGGCAACAGTAATAACCCTTTCTATTATAGGCACAAGGGATGAAATTTGTGGGGAGGGAACTAGTCAATTACATCGACCCCTGTACTCCACTGGTACTTAATTTATCAACCCCCAAAAAGATGAAAGGAACATTTGTAAAGATTATGTAGTGTTATCTAAAGATTATAAAGGATTAATGCAGGGGTGAGGATTACAAATGGTGCCCAAATTGTGGGTGGATGGGTAGGGAGCTGCAAGAAGGGAGCAATTACGAGAGAGTAATGGTGGGCATCTCCGGAAATAATTAAATATCCACTTACCTTTCTCCCGTTGCCTTTATTCTTTGATTGCTTCTGGAAATTTCTAAAGAAACCATTCTTTTGTCTCTTGTAGTGACGACCGCAGTGAAGAAGTGGTGAAGACAAAGATAGAATCTGCGATTTTGATGAAATCTGTGGTTGAAAGTGACCCGCGGCCCAATTGTCTTATCATTGATGAAATAGACGGAGCCCCACAGGTACGTTAGTCCATGTTGGGTGGAGCTGATGTGTTGGTTAGTTAGAATGGCTCTGTGGTAAGAAGCTTGATTCCCAACCACATAGTTCCAGGTTCAGTCCCACTGTGTGGCACTTTGGACAAGTCATGTCATGATATTTGAGTTTCCTTTGATCTTTGCCTTCAAAACATCTTCATCCAACTTTGAAGGTCTTCCACTGTCATCTTCCAAGCTAAACTCTCCAGCTTTGAATTTTGCAAACCATCTTCGAACAGTTGATTCCCCTACAGCATCATCATCATCACCATAATCTTCACAAATGTTGTTGCAAGTCTTTGCAGCATTTTCTCCTTTTTTTAAAAAAAGAAAAGCATTAAAATGTGAATATGAAATTTTTGGTTCTCCATTTCAAATGTCAATAAATGGTAACAAGAATGAAAGACAAATCTAATTTTAGTCAGGAACAAAGAAGAGATGCACCTCCACTTCAAGCAATGCAAAAGTTTTAACTGTGTTACGTTTCAGGTGTGTTCAATGAAGCATTAAAAGATTTAGCTTAAAAACGCTCAGAACTTTCTGGGCAACCTAAGATATTCTTCACCTCACTTTTACTCCAAACTAGACACTATATTTCTCTCTCTCTTTCATTTCCAGGCAGCCATCAATGTCCTCCTGCAATTGGCCAAAGAAGGACAAACAGGAAAAAAGAAAGAAAAAGGATTGTTGCTTCGACCAATCATTTGTATTTGTAATGACATGTGAGTTCTAACTCTTGTATCTTCTCCATCTGTGAAGATCTTGGTTCTTCTTTCTGTGCCGTTCTTTGAATATCTGTTCTTCCTTCTGTTAAGATCTAAACTTAATTTTCAACATCCTGTTGAACAATGTCTAAGTCTACTCAATCAGAGCTGATTTATGACTAAACAATAATGACTAAAGACTTAAGAGTACTTCTAGCATTGATTAAAAACAAATGAGTATCTCACATGTTTAAGGTGTTTAGGGATTATTTCCCTAAAATTTTTGATGTTAAGCCATTAGTATTACCCTTTACTTGTTTCAGTCACTAGACTGTGGCCATGCTGGGGCACCACCTTGAAGGGTTTTAATCGAATGAATTGACCCCAGTACTTGTGTCTTCTTTTAAAGCCTTAATCGATTTGTCTTTTTGTCAAACTGCAAAGTTGGAGGGATGTAAGCAAACCAACACTGGTTGTCAAGCCGTGGTAGGTAACAAGCACAAAGTCAAATCACACACACACACACACACAACAGGCTTCTTTCAGTTTCCGTCTACCAAATCCAGTCACAAGGCTTTGGTCAGCCTGAGGCTTTAATAGAAGACACTTGGCTAAGGTACTATGCAGTGGGACTGAACCCAGAACCATGTGGTTGGGAAGCAAGCTTCTTACCTGTTGAAAATAATCCTTTTTCGTTATAGGCACAAGGCCTGAAATTTTATGGGGAAGGGGCTAGGTTGATTACATTGATCCCAGTTACTCTAAGAATATTTTTGTTGTTGTTTTCTAAAGTCAATCTATCTTCTGTCATACCCAGGTATGTGCCATCGCTCCGACAGCTGCGACCAGTCGCCCTCATCTTCACCTTTCCTCCTACAGACTCCTCTAGGTTGGCAGGACGACTTTATCAGGTTCGTCTCTCTCTTTCTCTCTCTCACACACCATCATCATCATCATCATCATTGTTTTATTGTTTTCATGTCCTATTTTCATGCTCGTATGGGTTGGACAGAATTTGTTGAGGTGAATTTTCTACAGCCGGATGCCCTTCCTGTGACCAACCCTCACCTGTTTCCAAGCAACGTAAATATTTCCCCTCCTTGGCCAGACATGCATCCATAGAATATTGGAAACAAACGACACCGCTTGTATGACAGTGACATTCATTTACAACTGTCACATGAAGTAAAGGCCAGGAGACAGTAACACACACATATATATCTATCTGTCTGTTCCTCTGTCTGTCTGTCTCTCTCTCTTTCTCTCTCTCTTGCCCATTCACCCATGCCTCCCATCTTTGAATGAAATTTAAGGATGGAAGCAGACTTCTTACCTACACTCCAATTTTGCTTGTACCTGTCCCCCCCCCCTGGTGCTGGAACAACACCCTTTGACATTTGGTTTAAATCTTTGAGACGGAAGCAGGCATTGGTCTGTGGAAGCATCTGATTTCCTCTTGCACGCATATCATGATACCGTTTCCAATCGCATGTTCCTTACGATGGTCGATGTTTCTTTTGGTTTTAGGTTTCAAGATGGGAAACATTGAAAGCCGAAATGAATGCGTTAATGGCGCTCTGTGAGAAGACCAGCAACGATATTCGGTCTTGTCTGAATACTTTGCAGGTGAGTGAGTGTTGTATTGGGGAAGAACTGTCTCCATTCAGTCTTCTTCATCGTTTTTATGTCTGCTTTTCTTTGCTGGCATGGATCGGATGGAGTTCAACTTTGTTTTGTTTCCTCATCAAAGAAAGTTGGAAGTGAAAAACATCTTGTACGATGGCCCACCACCCCCATCTCACAAACTCCTGGTCACTGTGCCTCCCCACTGCCAACCATTATCTCTGTCTTTATTTCCAGTTTGTGCAACGCCAGAAGCAAGAATTCAATCTACGTCTGGTCAATAGTATGCACATTGGCCAGAAAGACGTCCAACGCAGCTTATTCAGTGTCTGGTATGACGTCTTCAGGATGCCACGGCTCAAGAAGTAAGTACACACACACACATACACACACACACACACACACACACACACACACACATATATATGTATCATCATCATCATCATCGTTTAACGTCTGCTTTCCATGCTTTCATAGATTGGACGATTTGACTGAGGACTGGTGAACCAGGTGGCTGCACCAGGCTCCAATCTGATCTGGCAGAGTTTCTAAAGCTGGATGCCCTTCCTAACGCCAACCACTCTGAGAGTGTAGTGGGTGCTTTTTATGTACCATCGGCATGAGGGCCAGTCACACGGTACTGGTAATGGCCACGCTCAAAATGGTGTTTTTTACGTGCCACCTGCACAGGAGCCAGTCCAGCGGCACTGGCAACGATCTCGCTCGAATGATTTTCTAAGTGCCAACACACACACAGACACACACGTAGACACACAGAGGTTTGGCCAAAAGTCACCTGACAGTAAATCAAAACCATTTAATTCCAAGATTTATTTATGTTTAACAACTGAAAGAATTTCATAAAAGCATCTAAATGAGAATCAACATGAAAATTGTTCAAACTGAAGTCCTTCTTGAGTGACACCATTTTTCTATACAGAATAACAGATAGAATTTATGGAATTTTGGTTTACTGTTGGGTGACTTTTGGCCAACCCTGTGTATATGTATTGGGGAGATGGTGGTGGTGGTGGTGGTGTCACTGTTAATTATTATTTAACGAGAGGGATGAAGGGAGGAGAGCAGTGAGGGGTCGGGGTCAGTGTTGTTGTTCAAACATCTGAAAATTGATGTCTGCAGAGAAAACATAAAATGGCAGGAATTTCAGAAGGTTGTAAGTTTAATCTTGTGAAGGTGCATGGTGTAGTGGTTAGGGGTATTCAGCTCACGAGCGTAAGGTCGTAAGTTCAATTCCCAGCGAGATGTTGTGTCCTTGAGCAAGACACTTTATTTCACATTGTTCCATTCCGCACAGAGATTTGGCTGCTGTTTCTAGCAAGTTGAGCAACCACACAGAGGATCCCATTGTTGTTGTTTGTCAAAGTGGTAGTATTTACCAGAGCTTTTCTGTTCCAGGAGTAAATATTTGACCGTTCAAGACCTGCAGACTTTGGCCACTAATGTCCAGCCCAATACAACACCAACTGCCCGGTAAGTCAACTGATCTCTTTATTGTGTTCTCTGTTGTTTGCGTAATTCCTTTGTAAGTTCGTCCAAGTAAGAAGCTGCCTCAACTCCTTGGTCTGTGACCAACCGTGACTCGAACTACTCTCTAACACTCATCTCCAATCTTTATCATGACTCATTGACTCTCTTACTGTGATGCAACACGATGACTCACTGACTCATCAGAATGACACAACAGCGTGTCATATTGCACCATAGCTGTTCACCCCAGACTTAGAAGATGTGAGACAAAGAAACAGATTGATGCCACCAGATGTGAGATAGAGTTTCTGGTGTGGCTACGGGCCTCAGAAGCTTGTTTACCAACCTAACGCCAACCACGCCGAGATTATAGTGGGTGCTTTTTACATGCCACTGGCACAGGGGCCAGAGGAGTTGGCATCAACCACAATCAGATGGTGCTTTTTATATGCCACGGCATGGAAGCCAGTCAAGGTGGCACTGGCATCGGCCATGTTTGGATGGTGCTTTTCACATGCCACCAGCACGGGGACCACAACTACAATTTCCATTTGATTTGATATTGATATTGATGTACTTGACCCAATAGGTCTCCTCAAGCACGGCATGTCGCCCTACAATCCAAGGTACTTTTGAGTGGGCAGGTTATGCGACACTGGTTGACGGTATCTGCATTGACAGAGGTGGACAACATCCCTATTTAGCATCAGTTTTGGTCCAGAGATGGTAATAATGTTCTTTGGGTCGAGTCTATCTCACTCTGTGGATCGTCTTCTTTCTTGCAGATTCCAGAACATTCTACAGTCCACCTATGCTGCTGGTGAATTCGACAAGATATTACACGGCCTCTTTCAAAATTACCTCGAAGTCAAGTTTAAGGACCCGAAAATGGGAGGAGTAAGTTTAAATTGCTCACCCTTCTCATTGTTTTGTTTTTATTGTTGTTGTTCACACACCATGAAGATATAAGACTGAGCCGTTTCTCATCTCTCGTCTACTGTCTCTGTCTCAATGTCTAACCCCATTTCTTGAGAAGTGGGGCTGTCCATTTGCGGGTCAACTTGGGGAAAGTGTTTTTTAAAATTTATTTATTTCTGTTAATCTTTTAATCTTTCTGTTAATCTTTTAATCTTTCTGTTAATCTTTAAATCTTTTTGTTAATCTTTTAATCTTTCTGTTAATCTTTTAATCTTTCTGTTAATCTTTAAATCTTTCTGTTAATCTTTTAATCTTTCTGTTAATCTTTCTGTTAATCTTTTAATCTTTCTGTTAAACTTTAAATTTTTCTGTTAATCGTTTAATCTTTCTGTTAATCTTTTAATCTTTCTCCATTGTTAGATTAACATGGCTCTTGATTGGTTGGGTTTTGTTGATGAGATTAACTGCTACATTCATTCGAACCAAGATTATACGATGATGCAGTACCGTCCCTACCTGTGCGTTGTGTTTCACTTCATGTTTGCCTCAAACACGCACCCCAAAATACTCTACCCTCATCAAAACACTGAGGTAAGTGTACGTTTGTGAGGGGCTGCGGTGGGGACTGGGGGTGAGGATGTTCTAGTTTCCATTGGTTTTGACGATAAACGGTCGTGGCTGTGTGGTTAAGAAGCTTACTTCCCCAACCATATGGTCTTGGGTTCAGTCCCGCTGTGTGGCACCTTGGGTGAGTGATATGATAGCCCTCGGTCTACCCAAGCCATGTGAGTGGATTGGGTAGATGGAAACTGAAAGAAGCCTATAATGTATGTACATGTGTATGTATATATAAATATATATATATATATGTATATCATCATATATAGTGTGTGTGAATAGGTATGTATATATATTTTGTGTGTGTATATATATTGTGTGTGTATCATCATCATCATCATCGTTTAACGTCCGCTTTCCATGCTAGCATGGGTTGGACGATTTGACTGAGGACTGGTGAAACCGGATGGCAACACCAGGCTCCAGTCTGATTTGGCAGAGTTTCTACAGCTGGATGCCCTTCCTAACGCCAACCACTCAGAGAGTATAGTGGGTGCTTTTACGTGTCACCCGCACGAAAACGGCCACGCTCGAAATGGTGTCTTTTATGTGCCACCCGCACAAGCCAGTCCAGGGGCACTGGCAACGATCTCGCTCGAAAATCCTACAGGAGCCAGTCAGGCGGTACTGGCAACGGCCACGCTCAAAATGGTGCATCTCATGTGCCACCCGCACAAGAACCAGTCCAGGGGCACTGGCAACGATCTTACTTGGCTTGCCGGGTCTTCTCACGCACAGCCCATTTCCAAAGGTCTCGGTCCGTAGTCATCGCCTCGGTGAGGCCCAATGTACGAAGGTCTTATACACACACACACACACACACACATATATATGTGTATACATGCTCACACACAGACATATGCACACATATACACATACATACACACACACACACAAAAATGCACATACACGTACATGTACACACACACACTCTCTCTCTCTCTCTCTCTCTCTTTCACCAGATATTCATTTTGCAATGTTGCTTAGTTCTTCCATCTAGCACCACCATTGTCATTGTTGTTGTTATTGTTCTTATCATCATCATCGTCATCATCTTCATCTCCCTCTCTCCTCTCCATTTCAGATGTTTTTTAAGAAAACACGTACCGAAAACCTGATCAGTTCCCTTCTATCCGACGTCCACCCGTCTGTTCGCAAATATCTCCACTTCAGTTCTATCATCCAGGAAGTTATCCACCCTTTAATGTCCATCCTTCAGCCGGCCCTCAGACCCGTAAGTATCCCCTCACGTTTAACTGCACCTCATTTAATCTGCAACCATTTAATCCTTCAGCATTTGAACCCGCCATCCCCAACCCAAATGCTCTGCTTGTTTTTACAGGTACAATCTGTTTGACAGGCTTCTGCACAGTTTCCATCTGTCGTGGTTGTGAAGTGGACTTCTTAACCATTTGGCCTTGTTTGCATCTGAACACACATAGGCACAGGAACAAACACACACAAACACATGCACACGTGCACGCACACATACATAGATAAACAGACACACACAATAATGCACATGCATACATACTCTTATATGCATGCACACACACACACACACACAGATTAATAGACACATACACACATAGATAAACACACACACACACACATTTAAACAGAGATGCACTCACATGCGCATACACAGGCACACAGATTAATAGACACAGACACACATAGATAAAAATACACACACACAGATATACAGACATGCACGCATGCACTCATGCACACATACACACACAGATTAATAAACACAGACACACATAGATAAACACACACACACACAGAGAAACATATATGTGTGTGTGTGTGTGTGCGTGCATACATGCAGCTGTGCACATGCATTTGAGATGTTAACTTGGGGTGCACACTCTGTTGCAGGTTAACATGCAGTTGTACAGCAATCGGGAAAAGGAATGCTTGAGGCAACTCATCATCACCATGGTCGCTTATAACATGACCTACCAGCAGGAGAAATCAGCTGATGGCCAGTACAACTATGTCTTGGAACCGTAAGTAGTTTTACTATCGCCTGCCCAAAATGTAGAATGAACACTAAACGCCACCACATGACTCTCACCCCTACCCCACTCCCTTTCATGCATTATGCCTGCCTCTCTCTCCCTCTCTCTCTCTCTCTCAACCTTTTATCTTTACTTCTTTCAGTCATTGGACTGCGGCCATGCTGGAGCGTTGAAGAATTTTTAGTCGAATGAATTGACCCCCACCCCACCCGAGTACTTTTTTTTTTTTTCTAAGCCTGGTACTTGTTCTATTGAACTCCTTTGCAGAACTGTTAACTTACATGGATGTAAACACACCAACACTGGTTGCCAAGTGGTAATGGGAGACAAGCACAAATTCAAAGACACACACACACATACATATATATACACACACACACATATGTATGTATATATAAAATATAAGGATAAAATCTACATTAGATTTTATCAAGTAGCAAGCTTGAAAAACCAATTAAGGAAAAAATTAATACTAAGTATATAATTTGTCTTTAAATATAAATGCATTAATTAATTGATAATAATTAATTAATTGTCTTTGATATAATTAACACATGTATGTATATATATATATATATATATGGGAGAATTTACGAAAAAAAACAACAGATAAAGACAGGTGGTGTAAACAACAAATGGATGTATTAGTTTAACGCTCGGGAATAGAGAAAGCCTTTGATGTTTCGAGCCTATGCTCTTCAACTGAAAGGAAGACAAAGAAATAAGGAGAGAAACAAGGAGAAAAAATATGGAGAAAAAAAAAAATATATATATATATATATATATATGTATATGTGTATATATTGGATCATCCCATAAATAATGTGGGTTTTTTTATACTTCTTTTCATAAGATAAACAAAGTTCTTTTTTGATCTAAAATCTAATCTCCTTTGTTTTCTACAAGGGATTATGTAGATCATCCTGAAGTTCAGTAGATTATGTAGAAATCCCTTTGTGTGTGTGTGTGTGTGTGTGGGGGGGTCACGCTGTTGTATTTTGATGTTTTTTTTTTCTTCTTTAGTAACATTGAAGAGGTTGTCAAGTTCCCTGGGATGAAACAACAGAAGCAGTTGACTTACGCTACGAAACAAATGATTGCTCGGGAGGTAAGTAGATGGGGGGGTACTGGTTGAGTGCTGGGGCTGTTATATATGTGAATTTGTGTAGCCTTAGGTGTGTATATGTGGATATATATGTGTTTGTAGTAGAAGTGTATACACAGACATCTCGAAAGTAAATAGACACTCCTAATTATGCCTTATTCGTTTTCAACTCTTCTTATTAATAACTGTGGCTTTGAACTGGGTGATTAGCCTCCCTGTTTTCCTGATGTGGTCCCATCTGACTATCATCCGTTCCCCAGCATGAAAAAAAACACTTGGTTGGGAACCAGTATCAGTGAGGATGACGCCATATCTGCTGTCGATGACCTTTTTTGGCCAACAGGATGAAAGGATGAAAGATTCTTCACCAAAGGGATCGAAGAACTGCAACAATGACAGAAGAGGTG
This sequence comes from Octopus bimaculoides, assembly GCF_046866305.1. Lineage (NCBI taxonomy): Eukaryota > Metazoa > Mollusca > Cephalopoda > Octopoda > Octopodidae > Octopus > Octopus bimaculoides. Next base: position 1,833,695 of record NC_142951.1, read on the forward strand.
TGTGTGGACTGCAAGGAGGGTGGGGTGGACTTTGTTGAAAAATAAACCCCATTTGGTCACATTCCATGAGAGTATCTTGGTCAGACTATGAACTTTTCAGTCGTCCCTCTTGTTTGTGTGTGTATATATATATGTGTGTGTGTGTGTAACTCTTTGATCGTAGCAGTTCCTGTTGATATCTTATGGTTCTTTGATGTTTCAGATTGCAGCAGAGAAGATGAGGATGGCTGACAAGTCCTCTTCTGTACAGATAAGAAATGAAAAGTCAGTATTCTTCCATTCCAAATTCTATGATTCTTTAATTCTTTCCTTTTCTGTATTTCTGATAATTTTGTTGTGTGTAGGGAGGGTCATAATGCCAATATTGATAACACATGCACTGGTTCAATTCCACTTTATTATTGGTCAATTGGTTAACTATCTGTCCAACTAATTAACCACTCGTTTGTTTAACTTGTTGGTTAAAGAGTCAGTTTTTCTTTTTCTCTTTTTTTTTGTTTTTGGTCAAAGTCGTTTCCTTGCCATTTGCAAGCTTTTTCAGTGATTTCTCTCTTTGTGATAATGTTTTCATATCGTCCTAACACAACAGGTGCTTACACACAGGTGTACACACTTGTCGCAAATATTTGCTTGTGTTTGTGTGTGTGTGTGTGTGTGTGTGTGCCTGTCTGTCTGTATGCATGCACGTGTGTGTGTATGTGTCTATGTGTGTATGTCTCTATGTGTGTGTGTGTGTGTCTATGCATGTATGTGTGTATTGTAACCATTGGTTGACACTTAAGCTGTATGTGTGTGTGTGTGTGTGTGTGTGTGTGTGTGTGTGTGTGTGTGTGTGTGTGTGCTGAAGCTATACCTCAGTAGATGTGTTTAAACACTCAACTTACTCCTGTCTGTTGCAGCAGTACAACCATGACGACCACCACCACAACTGGTGTCATACCAAACCATAGGCAGAAGTTAGTACCACAATCAGTCGGCCTCAAGGAGCATGTAAGTCATCCCAGGATTATAATTCCACCCCCCTCCTCCTCCTCCTCCTCCTACTATTACTACTACTACAACTACTACTACTATATATATTTTATAATGTCTGGTTAATATTTCTTTTCACCATTTCTTTTCTTTTCCTTTTTTTTCCCCCATAATTTGTCAGGAAGTTCCATGGATTTTTTTTCTTTTCCTTCTTTCAGACGGAGCGGGATTTCTTTGGCCGTATTATTAAGCAGTCGGCCCCCTCCTCTCAGGTGGACCCCACTGATGTTGTTAAAGGTACGTGCAACACATATTTAATGAATCGTAAATTAAAGTTACCATCGAGAAAGAGAAGAAAGCCATCACCTTATCATCATCATCATCATCACCATCATATACATACATACACACACACATGTGTGTGTATTATATCTTTGTGTATATTAGATACATACACATATATAGGCGCAGGCGTGAGTGTGTGGTAAGAAGCTTGCTTGCCAACCACATGGTTCCGGGTTCAGTCCCATTGCATGGCACCTTGAGTGTCTTCTACTATAGCCTATAGCCTTGGGCCAACGACAGGCTTGTGAGTGGATTTGGTGAACGGAAACTGAAAGAAGCCTGTCGTATATATATATATATATATATATACATATATATGTGTGTGTGTGTGTGTGTGTCTGTTCAGCCCCCCCCCCCCTCCCCCCGCTGCCACAATCGCTTGGAAACTGATGCTGGTATGTTTATGTCCCCGTAACTTAGCGGTGCGGCAAAAGAGACCAATAGAATAAGTACAACTAAAAGGCAATACTGCAGCATGACCGCAGTCATCTGACTAAAACAAGTGAAAGAATAAAAGAAAGAATACATGTGTGTGTGTGTGTGTGTGTGTGTGTGTGTGTGTGTGTGATGTTAGTAGTGTTGATGGCTAGTGTTCTGGTTGTGGTAGTAGTAGTAGTAGTAGTGGTAGTGGTGACAGATTGTAGTTGCAGTACATGTAGCAGTAGTGCAGAGGTGATGGTGGTGGGCTAGGGAGGAGAGGTTGCCAGGTGGGGGAGTGTTTGTTACAGTAGCAAGTGTTGGTTCGGGTGGTGGTTGCAGTGGTGTTTAGGAAAGCACTGGAGGTGGGAACTGTTGGAAGTACTATAAATTATTGAAGGTGTGTGTGTGTGTGTATGTGTATGTGTTTTTGTGTGTGTCTATATTTCTGTATGTGTGTGTGTGTGTGTGTGTGTTTGTGTATGTGTTTTTGTGTCTATTTTGTGTATGTGTGTGTGTGTTTTTGTGTGTGTCTATATTTGTGCATGTGTGTGTGTTTTTTTGTGTGTGTGTTTGTGTATGTGTTTTTGTGTGTGTGTACATTTGAGTGTGTGTGCTTTTGTTTGTGTGTGAGAGCTGGGGGATTGGGAGGGGTGTAGTGGTGGTGGTGGTGGTGGTGAGGATGCAGAGGTGAGAGAACTAGCATGAAGACTAATGGCACAAACTCCACTGCTGCCCAAAGCACCACCACTCTCCTCCCACCACTGCCAACACCTCCTGAAATAAAACAAACAAACTTCATTAACAACATTGACCTCTGTTAAATGCTTTACCTCCACCAAAACAGAACACCCACCTCACCACCACCACCACCACTACCACTACTACTACTACCACCACCACCACCACTGCTGCTGCTACTACCACCACCACCACCGCTGCCACCACCACCTCTACTACTACTACTGCCACCACCATCACTACTGCTGCTACTACTGGCTTTACTGTTACTATTGCAACCCCTGCCATTGCTAACACCATTTCCACCAAAATACAACACTTTTTTTGTGCTATCACCCTCCCTTGCTCCACCATTAACATCATCAACCAACACCACCACCACCACCACCAACAACAACAACGATGGCAACACAAACTCCACCATCACCTCCACCATCATCACCACTTCTACTATCACACCACCATCACCACAACCACCACCACCCCAAACACATCCATCACCACAACCACCACCACCACCCCAAACACATCCATCACCACTGCCATGACCACCCCTCCTACCATCAACAACACTAACCATATCCTTTCAACTCCCAACTCATAGTGTTTGCCAGTGAGTATCACCATCATATAGAAAGTACCATTCATTTCCAATCTTCCATGAAAACATGTCTGGTCATGGGGAAATATCGTCTTACTTGGAAACAGTTAACTCTACAATCCAACATACAATACCTCTACTATCTAATACGCAGTCACTCTGCTGTCCAATGTACAGTACCTCTGTGAATCTCTTACTTTTAGTGTCCACATCTCACTGCCATGTGGCATTTATACAACTTAAACACAATAATAATTTCTACATTTTAAAACATTATTATTTTGTTGATTGTTTTATTCTTTTCTTAAACTTCTTTCATAATTAATTAATTATTATTTTTTTATGCTCATTTATTCCTTTCAGAAAAGAACCCCCTAATGAAAGTGATTTGGTTTCGATTCAAAGAAGGATTTTCAAATGCTGTACGACGCCAAGTGAAAGTGCAGGACTTCTTATGAAGATGCTTTGTATATACATGCAGTGCCCCAGCATGACCACAGCCTCAAAGCCGAAACATATAAAAGAATATATATATATATATATATATATATATATATATATATATATATATATATATATATATATATATATATATATATATGTATATATATATTCATATGTTCATATGTAGCTCAATGAATTTAGGAAAACTGAAATTTGTTCAGCTTCATAGGGTGTCGCCTTGGCAAAGTTGTGGCAGTTTTATTTTAATACTTTTTATTTTTTGATTGTTTTTTTTCTTTCTGTTTTTGTTAATATCATAGCAGTAATTGATGTATCATTGTATGGAAAGCACTTCATTTCACGTTGTCTGCAATCATTTTGTCATCTGACATGTGGCACAAGGTACACCTGTACAGGTAATGTCGATTTGATGGAGGGAGTGAGCTCAGGTGTACACAAACATTCGATAATTATAAACCAATCATCTGTGTGGTTGTTCGGTAAGAAATTGTCGAACCCTCATATGTCATCTAACGACGCTGGAGTCCATCATATATATATATATATATATATATATATATATACACGTTTATGAATTTATGTTACAAGATGCCTGATGTGAAACTGTGTGTTGAAACAGATATTGTTGTATTTTGGGATGGTTATTTTCTTTTTTTGTTGAATAAACACATGCACTGTATATTTGTTCTTCACTCGTTTATTACTGTCCTTATTCTAACTCATGTCCATTGTCCAGATCAGGGGTTTCAAACTGTGGTCCGCGGACCACAGGGGATCCGCAAGGACAAGACAGAGGGTCTGTAGACAGCAAATACTTTTTATGGGCAATTTGATTTTATATATGTCTTTTAATCAAAATCTTTTAATTGACAATAAACCTATTTGTTAAATACTGTTAAATAAATAAATGTAAAAATGTTATTTTAAGCAAATATTTATGTATAAATTTCATAAGCGTTTACAAGGGGGTCCCTAAGGTAAAGCCTGAAATATAAAGGGGTCCGCAAGTCAAAAAGTTTGAAAACCCCTGGTCCAGATCATACCGGAGCCTGGTGCAGCCTCCTGGCTTCCCAGACACCAGTCAAACCGTCCAACCCATGCCAGTATGGAAAACGGACGTTAAACGATGATGATCACCAAGCTGGCAAAATCATTAGCATTCCGGGCGAAATTCTTAGCGGCATTTCGTCCGTCTAAGTTCAACTTCTGCCGAGGTTGATTTTTGCCTTTCATTCTTTTGGGGTCAATAAATTAAGTACCAGTCGAGCACTGGGGTCAATATAATTGGCTAGTCCCCCTCCCCACAAAATTACTGGCCTTGTGCCAAAATTTGAAATCATCATTCATCATCATCATTATTATTATTATTATTATTATTATTATTATTATTATTTCCTGTCAATGTTACCATACATGTTTTCATCGCATTTAATTTTTCTTTTTTGACAATCATTACCGTCTGGTCTTCCATAGTGTTTCTCCCCCCTCCCCCCACCTTATGATTTGCAAGATGATTAAATTGGCTCAAATTGCTTACAATCATCCATCTGCTTCAGATGTAGATCAATAATACACAATGAGAAGTTGATGATGATGGTGATGGTGATGACGATGACGACAATGATGATGACAGCGATGACGAGGATTATATGATGGCGGCAGCGATAATGAGGATGATGATGATGGTGATGATAATGATAGATGATGATGATGACGATGGTGCTGATGATGATGTTAACGATGATGGTGATGATAATTCTGATCATGATAATGATGACGAGGACGACTGCAATGATGATGATGATGATGATTGCCTTTGTAATTATAGTTAATTAGTTCTCATTCTTATAATTCTTATAATTAATTAGAGCCATAATCATTTGTAATTGTCATCAATTGCAAAAAAAAAAAAGATCCGCTCCCCCCCCCCCCAGTCTTTCATATTTTCATTCCTCCTCCTCATCCTTCCCACCCCCTCCATATTCTCCCCCATTTGTTCGTTCTCGCTCCTGCTATCTACTTTTCTATCTTTATTACCGATCACTCTCGTCTGTATGTCTATGCGCACGCACGCACGCGCATATATATATATATATATATATATATATATGTGTGTATATATATATGAGTGTGTGTGTGGCTGTTGATGTGGGGGCGGGGAAGAAAGGGAGGGACGAGCTTGTTTCTTCACCTTTCATTTATGGCAGTAGTGATAGTAGTAGTAGTAGTTCTTTTCTACTGCTACTACTGCTACAACTACTGCTGCTGCTACTACTACTACTACTACTACTACTATTACTATCACTATTACCACCGCCGTTAACAACAGCAATAATGGCAGTGATAACAACAACAACAACAACAATAATAAAAATATGACCAATAATAAAAACAATAATTATATTAAAATGATAATAATAATGATAATAATAATAATAATTACTGGAAGTTGGAGGAAGAAGCTTCTGGGAGAATTAAAGGATTTTTGATGAGAAAGAGATAGGTTTATTAAGTGTAGTTGAAATGGTGTCCCTCCTCCGTACCCCCTCCCCCCATTTTTCTCTTCAGTGCTTCCTCTCCAACGTTGCCCTCCACTCCTCTATATTCACTCATCAACTGAGATGGACAGAAGAGGGTTTCTTTATTAAATCAGGTTTTTCACAAAAGACAAAAAAGAAAAAAAAAAACAGAAACTGCAGCCCACTGATTTTTTTTTCTTTCTTATTTTTGTTTTAGTTCTTTTTCGTCTCTTTTTGTTGTATTTTCTTTTGATGTTTGAGCAGTTATTTTTGCTATACATACATACATATATATATATATATATATATATATATATATATACACACACACAAACGTGTGTGTGGTGTGTGCGTATAGATGTATATGTATACATGGTTCGAATTTACAGAAAACAAAAGATGAAAACTGGTGTAGGAACCACAGGCAGGTGTATTAGTTTGATGCTTGGGAAGAATGGAAAAGTCTTTGACGTTTCGAGCCTACGCTCTTTGACAGAAAGGGACGAGGGGAAAATGGAGAGAGAACGCAAAAAAAAAAAAACCGGAGAGAGAAATAAGTATATAAGTATATATAAAAGGCATATGTACATATCTATACTTTTTATACTTACAGCTATGTATATATGTGTACACACAGACACGTAGAGGTACCCGGTGTTGCCCAAGTATTGGATATGTTTACCTCTTTTGTTAAAATTAGTCACACGCTGGTTATACACATAATTTTGTTAGTGACTTGTACAAGAGCTTTTTTTTTTTGAATTTAATAGTTTTCTCCTGTGACACAGAAATATGTCTAAAGTTTGAACTTTTCCAGGTTTCTGCGATGTGTTAAACTTTTGAGATTGTGTTTATTGATAATTTTTATTTCGTGACTTCAGAAAACACTCCATATGTGTTTTAGTCTCTAAACAGATTTGCAGCAAGTAAAACAGAAGTACTTCTAGCAGAAATATGTTTTTTTTCAAGAAAACTTCTTGGATTGATAAAAATTTCTTCAAGTTTGGCGTAAAAGTGTATTTTTAGTCCAAAACATGAGATACAAGATAGACAGCTGACAAGAGACCAGCATAGACTTACCAGTTCAACTCCATTCTCTCTGAGGGACTGTCTTTGAGACTTGTTGATGGTTATAGGTAAAGACAGTGGCTGTGAAAAAACTGAAGGCGCTGGGATCGAAATAGCATATCTGATGGGATCCAGAGAATGCAGGCGATGAAAGAATCTTCTCTTTTGTACAACAAATCATAATGGAGGTTTTGATCGCATGAAGAATAAGAGTTTTCACAATTATTCTTGAATCATCGCAGAGTTTTGGCCCATCTATATCTCGTAAGCATCATCACGGGCATTCCTAATTTTAGTTGCAGACTTTGAGAAGGAATACCATTGGGCTGAAGAGAATTAAGAAACTTTTTTGGTAGCATCTTTGATGCTGACTATAGCAGTGCTCCGCAACCGGTAAGCCATGGCACACTGGCATGCCATGAGACGATGCTAGTTGTGTCACATCCTGAATATAATTTTTCCCTTATATTTTTAGTTATATTCCGAATTCAGGTGTGCTGCCGAATTTTGAAAAGAATACAAGTCTACCGTGAGTGGAAAAAGGTTGCGGAGCACTGATCAAAATGTATTTACAAATAGCATCTTTACACGTGTTTCATTGTAGATTTTTACGCCGAATTACGTATGTGTACCACAAGGGAAGAAAGGTTGTGGAGCAGAGGGCTATAGTATGAACAGACTCGTATGATCTGGAATGGGCTGGAATCTGTAGAATCATGGCAGCATTAATTTCCTGTCTAATGTAAGGCGGCGAGCTGGCAGAAACGTTAGCACACCGGGCGAAATGCTTAGCAGTATTTCGTCTTCTAACGTTCTGAGTTCAAATTCCACCGAGGTTGACTTTGCCTTTCATCCTTTCGGGGTCGATAAATTAAGTACCAGTTGCGTACTGGTGTTCGATCTAATCGACTGGTTCCCCTCCCCCAAAATTTCGGGCCTTGTGCCTAGAGTAGAAAAGAATTTCCTGTTTAATGTCATTCTTTGGAGCTAGAATGGTATATTTCAACAAAAGCACTGTGAAAAGCTGGGATAAACGCTGAATAACCTTTTTTGATATTATTGATTGTTCTACAACTCTTAAAATATATTTTGACGTCTCAGCTGTCAGGGCCCCCGGTAGAGCAAAAAATAATATCTAACCAACATACAAGAGAGTGCTGAAAAGTTCCCGGCTTTAAGGGTCTCACGAAAGGCCCAACCTTCCAAGTTCTTTTACAGGGGCTTCGAAAAAACGAAGGACCACTGCAATAAGTGTATGAATCCGAGAGAGGAATATGTTCAATAAAATTATTATTGATCCTCCTGTATTTTCTTTTACCCAAAGCCAGGAACTTTTCAGCACCCCCTCGTGTGTGCGTGCGTGCGTGCTTCTGTGTGTGTGTGTGTGTGTGTGTATACATATATAGTATAACGGAGAAAGCTGCTTACTAATAAGCTGGAATTATGTAATGTTACTAAAAAAAAGTAATTATGAAAGTCTAGACAGGAAAATTTTTATAAATTCCAGTTTTAATAATAAAAATTTTTTTTTTATCTAAATGCGGTTTTAAGGATTCTTTTATTATTGAATATTTCAAGTACATGCGTCAATCACGAATATTATTTAATGCGACATTTCAGTTGACTGCGGGGCGTTGTTGAACATCCGTTTTATACATCTTGAAATATAAAGGTTGCCCAAACGCTACTTTCTACTAATTGTAAGTTTTATTCTGTGTCAACCAAATTATGTTGATTGCAGTACCCTTCAATATTTGTTGGATGTTTTTGAGGAAATAGAAAACGGAAGAAGAAACATTAATCTTTATGCTCTCCAACACCGTCGACTGTTCAACAATACATCAAGCTGTTCGCGAAAAAAGGAGACAAAATAAATTTTTTTTTTAGGAGTGGTGAACAAACGAAGAAACGGTCTGCCAGGAGACGTCCTCACGTTTTCTTTTTGTACATTATTGGCATAGAAAATATATTATACGTACATAAACATATAAATATATGTGTGTGTTTATGCGCACCACAGACACACATACAGATATATAATTATATATATTTATGTAAAAGCACAAATATACATGCAAACATACATGTTTGTGTATTTATATATGTGTATGTTCGCGTTTGTGTAAACCCACCCACTTATTCAAATACACACACACATATATATATACCTATAGATGTATGTATAAATATATATATATATATATATATATATATACACACCTATAGATGTATGTATAAATACATATATGTGTGTGTATGTGAGTGTGTGTGTAAGTAATTATATACATAGATGCATGTGTATACGTTTGTGTTTGAGTCTGTGCTTTCGTGTGTGTGTGTTTGATTTTGGGGTTCGCTTATTTTGTCTGTATCTTTCTCTCTCTCTCTCTCTCTCTCTCCCCCTCTCTCTCTACCTCTTCGACTTTTTTCTGTAGTCGTCGTCTCTCAAGCTTTTTTATTTTTATTAACAAATTATACCAACTTTTCATGATGGCGGTGGGGGAGATCGAATAAGACAAGGGATAGTGGTGGTGGTGGTGGAGATACTCGCCTTAATGAACGGCGAGATTAATTGCAATCCTAATTGAAGATGGCAAAAGTATTGGGGGTGGTGGGGTGGTAGTGACTCAGCATAACGGGTGGAATCACGTGTCAGCTTTGTGCACACACACACACACACACACACACATACACATATTGCACATGGACAGAGTGTATATGCACATGGAGTGGAGGTCATGGCGCTCGCGCGCGCGCGCGCGTACACACGCACACACGCTACTTACGCATGTTGATAGTGAATAGCAGATGTTACATACATACATACACTCATGCGTAAACCTACACACACACACACATGTATATATATGTGTGTGTGTGTGTGTATGTATATATGTATATATATATATATATATATATATATATATGTATGTAGATGATTATATATATATATATATATATGTACACACACATATATACATACATGCAAACGTATGTATGCATGCACATACATATACATATGTACAGGTATGTATACACACACGTGCATACATAATGTATATATATTCGTATATGTGTGTGTATATATATACTTCTATACATATGCACACATCACCTATTCATACATACATATATATATATATATATATATATATATATACATGCATACATATATAAACACACACATATATATATATATATGTATATTCATACGTATACGCATATATATACACCTGTGTCAATATCCATATGCATACATCTGTGTGTGTGTGCATGTATGTGTATATCTGCGTTCAAGCAAACACGTATACATTCACACACACGCACACACACACATATACGTACTCACACACGCGCGCGCACACACACACACAGAGCCACAAACACACACACAGAGCCACAAACACACACACACACTCTCACACACACACAGCCACAAACACACACACACTCACACACACATATGTAGATGCCTAAATATACCTATTTATATATTTAACTACCAAGAACTCGAAACTAAAGATACAAAATCATCATATGCGCACATACCAGTGCCCACATCCATGTTTGTATGTGTTTCTCCGTCCGCCCCCCCCCTCATGCACTCGCATAACACTTTAGAAAACAGTTAAAATTTTCCTTTAATTACTTTATTGAACGTGGGTAAGAGTCGTGAATTTTCTTAATTTTATTGCGAATTGTAATTTGCTAATTTCTCCTTCGTTAGCAACACATGTCACACATTTCCATTCACCTTGCTGTACCCGCGACCAAGCGCCCCCTCCACTCTCGTTTCCATTAAGACAAGTGTCACCACACTACACTTGAACATAGTCGGGTTATATTTTTTTATTTTATATTTTTGCGTATTATTTTATTAACTTTTTACTGTCGCTTTTGAACAATTCAATCCTTAAATCCATATTCGACGTTTCTAGAACTTCACAGACTTATTATCAGGAAACGAATAGAATTTATAAGTGCAGATGTGACCGTATGGTCTGAAGTTTGCTTGCCAATCGCATGATCCCGGGTCCAGTCCCACTGCGTGGCACCTTGGGCAAGTATCTTCTACTATAGCTTCAGGGTGACCAAAGCCTTGTGAGTGGATTTGGTAGGCGGAAACTAAAAGAAGACTCCCAAGCGGGTTTTGAACTCAAAGACGAAATTAACTGTAGTGAGACCTTTTGTTCGGTGCTGCAATATTCCTGTCACTTCACCGTTTATTTGGTGGTGGTGGTGCGGAAGATTGAAGTAAATCCGACGATTGAAAAGTAAGTGTCCTTAGAGTAAAGTGGCTGTAGAGTACCGCTGGTAGGAGACGAACTGACGATCTGTAGGTTGAATGTAGAGTATTTTGTTGGTTTTTTTCAAGCTGGTCGTCTACATTCTCGTAAAAACTTGGAATGCTGGGAGTAAAAAATTTCTAAGTGTAAATCGATGAAAGTCATTGAGAGAGAGAGAATGAGAATAGGGCAGAGGAATATGGGTGAAAATGAGGGGGAGTGAAACATCTAAACCAAGTGGGAGGGGAACATGAGAGAGAGAGAAATACAGAAGAGAGAGGTGGAGAGATAAAGAGAGAGAATAGAGAAAGGGGAAAGTTGAGAAGAGGGGAGAGAGTAGAGAGAAACCATAGAGAATGTGGAGAGAAAGTAGTCGAGAGAGTAGGAAGAGAGATAAATAGAGCGGGGGAGATGGCGGGAGAGACACTGATATAGATAGACGGACAGATAGAGATAGAAAGAGGAAAGAGATAGAGATAGAGATAGATAGATAGATAGATAGAAAGAGGGAGACGGAGAGAGAGAGAGAGTAGAACGTAAAGCGAATGTAGAGGAAGTGACGAACGTTAAGCGAAAGTGTTGTAAGATTGCTGCAATCTGGTTAATGATATCAGGTCGAAGTCTAATTGCTAATTAGTGGATTAATCAAGGGTTATGAGCGAAATTAAATATTACGGTGGCAAAAGATACGAAGCTAGGGCTGCTGCAGAGGTGAGCTTCGAACTTTTCTCGGGGTGGGGTGGGGGGTCTTAGTTTTTTTGTGTGTTTTATTTAAATTTTTTTTATTTTATTATTTTTTTTTCCCTGAAAATATATATTAAAAAAAATTGTATTGAACGGATGGGGGCTGGTGGTGGTGGTGGTGGTGGTGGTGGGGGTGGGGGGGGTTAGGGTTAGGTTAATAATTCGAGGTGTTAATAGCACGGTTACCTACAGTGTGTACACACACACACGCATGCATATACATACATATATATAGATATATATATACACACACACACACATATATATATATATATATATATATATATATACACACGGAAATTTATGCTCACACACACACACACACACACACACACACAGAGGCTGCAATCTGTGTGTGTGTGTGTATGGGGGCGGCGGTGGGGTAGGGTTTGAAGTCGAGTGAGTGTTTATGCGTAAAATATGTTATAATTAAGAGCATGTTTGTGATTTTTCTATACGAGCAAAGAAGTGTGTGTGTGTGCGTTTGTGTGTGTGTGTATGTGTATGTGTGTGTGTGTTTGTGTGTGTGTGTGCATGTGTGTGCATGACTGTAAATCAGAAATCTACTAAATATTAATGAAGATTAATTAGGATTAATTACCCGTAGTCACATAGCTGTCTCCCCCCCCCCCCTGTTTACTTTCTAAGAATGTATTGCACGTATCTAATGTATGTATAAGTGTGTAAGCATGTATACATGTATGTGTATATATATATATATGCATGTATGTATGTATATACGTATGTATGTATGCATGTACTTATGTATGTATATGCCAAGCTCTCTTTCTGCCTCTCTATCTATCTATCTATCTATCTATCTATCTATCTATCTATCTATCTATCTATCTATCTTTTCTGTTTTCCTGGCTCTGTCTCTCTGTTTATATATATTCCGTTTTTTCTCTCTCTCTCCGTGTACACACACACACACACAGACACACACGCATGCACTTATACGTATATAGATATATTTAATATGTATATATATATGTATACATATACGCATATACACACATACACTCACATGTATATATATATATATATATATATATATATATATATATATATATATATATATATATATATATATATACATATATATATATATACTTATATTTATATATGAATGTATTTACAGATGTAAACATATATGAATATGTACATACATACACACATGCATATATAGATACATATATAAATATATGTGTGTGCATCTATACACATGTCTATACACATGTCTATACTCATATACACTCACAAAGGTAAATACATTTAATTATGATTAACCAATTAAGAAACCTTCGCAACCGCGTGCAATGTGAGTTGTTCGTCAGTTAGAATTTCGTTAAAGTAAGTTATGGCATTGAGTGGATAGAAGGATAGACAGGTAGATAGGTGTGCCCGAGGTGGGGGGAGGAGTGGGTCGGATGCGGCACGGTGGGAGGGGGGACGGGTCTAATTACTCTACACCCTCAACCTACCCCTCTCATTAAGAACGCACTGACTTGCGATAGTTTCGCTTAATTTCTTTTCTTTTTTTTTTATTATTCCACAATATTTTTTTCTCTCTGGCATTTTTTTTTTTTTCGTTTTTTTTTTCTTTTTGTTTACCGAAGTGTGTTTGGGTTGATTAAATTTCGATAATCAATAGACAGTGTCGATCGTATTAGCATCTGTTGATAGTTTGTCAGACCTGCGAATATGACGAGTCATAAATGTTTAATGGCGTACACACACACACACACACACACACACACACACACACACACACACACACACACACACACACACACACACACACACACACACACACACTCATGCACACACACACGCACACACACACACACGCATACACACAAAACACATACTGATGCATACGTACTCACACTTACATATACCACACTCACACAAAAAACTGATTCATGCAAACACACACGAGCTGTTAAATCGATTTAATAGGAGTTTGTAAGCATGCAAGCTCAATTAAACGTGTATGTATATATATATGTATATATATATTTATGTAGGTAGGTAGGTATTTATCTATGTATGTAGTTTATAGGAAGTGGATTCTTATCTCGCGACTTAGGTTTCACGCCACTGCGCTCATCAGGCGAGAATTATTACAACTCGCCTTCGGGTGCTATATTTATATTCGTTGGTATGGGTGTGGTCCCATATTTCTCTGTTTTCATTGGTTTGCGTTTTGCGTTTCCCGATTGATTGGACGTCACTTTTCATTGGTCGACGATACGATAGCGATGATAGTAGTGGTGGTGGTGGTGGTAATAGCGGTAGTGATGACGATGGGGATGGTGAAGGTTTGTGATGACAATCATGACGATAATGATGGTGGTGGTGGTGGTGAAGGTGGTGGTCGTGAGGCCGATGATGGTGGAGGTGGTGTTAATGATGACGACGACGACGACGACGATGATGATGATGATGACGATAGTGATGATATCTATAGCGATTGTTCAATAACTGTTAACGATGTGATTAAGTATGTTCGGAATGCAAAAATGTAAGACTGATATTGATGGAGGGGGCCGGGGGGGCGGGGTGGGTGGTGGTGGTAGGGAGTTAGAAAGTAAACGAAACGGGAAGGAAAAAGCAAAAACAAAACTCAAGAAATTCATATATTTGTGTGTGTGTGTGTATGTGTGTATGTGTGTGTGTGTTTGTATGTGTGTGTGTGTGTGTGTGTTTGTGTGTGTTTGTATGTGTGTGTGTGTGTGTGTGTTTGTATGTGTGTGTGTGTGTGTGTATGAGCTGGAAAAAACGATTAAGGAGTCACTATGAATAAAGTCGAATAAAGACGAATGCAATTAGAAGTCAAATTGTTTCTAGTAGCAGTAGTAGTAGTAGTAGTAGTAGTAGTAGTAGTAGTAGTGATAGTGGTGGTGGTGTTGGTGGTGGTGGTAATAAGTTCTTTGAAAAAAAAAAAGATTACGATAATGATAACGTTTCTGATAGGAATAATGTGATGATGACGCTGACAACGTCGACGGCGATAACGAAAATGGTAATGATGATGGTGATGATGATGATGATGACGACAACGACGACTTTATGATGATATTCATGCTGCTGCTGCTGCCGCTGCTGTTGATGGTGATGATGACGACAGTGATGATGACGACAGTGATGATGACGACAGTGATGATGACGCGCCTTGTTTCGAAGGCGCGTCATCATTATGGAGAAACTTTTGGCGCGGAGGCGGAACTGTCGGCTACGTCGACTCTTGTACTTGACGGCTACTTTATTTCATCGACCTAGAAATCATGAAAGGCAAAGCTGACCTCAGCGGGATTTGAACTCAGAGCAGAAGGCACCGAAGCAAATACTGCACGGCCGACACTCACAGTGATTCTGCCAGTCTAACTCGTTGTCCGAATCCGTTTTGGCCTATTCGAGAAAGAAGGTAAAACCTGTCAGAGGGCCTCTTCCTCTTCCCTCACCGCCGTCGTCTTCTCCGTCGACCCCATCGCTTCCACCTCCACCACTTCTGTCTCCACTGCCCCCCACCCATCTCTACCCCCACGTCTCCACATCCGCCTCCGTCTCTGTTTCGGCCGCCCCCACAACTTGCTGACTATTGTCCCTGAGTAAAAAAAATTGACGGGTCAGTCACGGCTGGATTTCGGTTTTTCTGAATCAGATTTAATCTGGGGCTAGACAAGAACAAAAATCCACCACCGCCGCCCCGCCGCCGCCCCGCCGCCGCCCCGCCGCCGCCCCGCCGCCGCCCCGCCGCCGCCCCGCCGCAGTAACTACGCCACCACTCCACTATTACTGCTACTGCTATCCTCACCATCGTTATCACCGTCACTATGACAACTGCTGCCATACCATTCCCCTTGTCACACGGAGAGGGCGGCAGGTTGGTCATGGCCAGAGCGGGGGTCGTGAATGCTGTCCACACCACACTGGACTTAGCAAAGTGGTTTTTATAAGCAATCATGGGGCAATTTGCAGCAAATGAATGAACAGGAATGGAGGACGGGGTGGGGTGGTGGACGGGGGGGGTGGACGAGGGGGGTGTCGTTTGCGAGACCACTACCACCACTGTGACTACTGTCACTATCACCACTACAACGCAAACACCAGCCTCGCCACTACCACCACCACCACCACCACCACTACTGCCATGGCCACCACCACTAAGGCCGCTGTCGCCTTATTACTCCATCCACCACCGTCACCGCAATCATTAAAATCCCCCTAATTATCGTTGTTAATCCTCCCGTGGCCACCACCATTATTGCAGTGATAGTAACCACCACCATCACCACTATTATTATTATTATTATTATTAGTAGTAGTAGTAGTAGTAGTAGTATCAAATCCATCATGGCCACCCCCATTATTAAAATGAAAATGACCCACCACCACTTCCACCACCACCAATAACAGCAACATTATCAATATTCTCCCTATCTCCACCGCCACCATTACCAACAACAACAACAACAGCAACAACAACCTCGAAACAACCTTCTCACCATCGTCGTCGTCGTCCTCCTCCTCCTCCGTACTTTGCTCTCCTCATCCCGCCACCATTATTGGCGGCCATTTTGTCCGTGTGTCTTCGAGTGTAAGTCTTGCTGATGACCGCATCCCTCAACATCCCTCCAGCCAGGTTACTCTTAGAAATAACGGCCAAACGACTGTCCTTCCGTGACCATATCCACTGA
>NC_142951.1:1855555-1860555 GCF_046866305.1 Octopus bimaculoides
ATATATATTACGGAGATGCACTTGCATAGCAAGTGACCTGATCTGAGATCGTGTGCTGGAACGAAAACAATTGCAGCGTGGAAGGTGTTTATAAGCCATTTAAAATAACACACAAAATCCGTTAGATTCACTTCAACATTTAAATTTAATGCAGCACAGAATTTTGTCAGTGAACAGGTCGCGGTCTCAAAGCGACGAAAATATTTTGACAAATTAAATTTAAATGTTGAAGTGAATCTAACGGATTTTGTGTGTTATTTTAAATGGCTTATAAACACCTTCCACGCTGCAATTGTTTATATATATATATATATATATATATATATATATATATATATATATATATATATATATATATATATATATATATATATATATTCTTTTATTCTTTTACTTGTTTCAGTCATTTGACTGCGGTCTTGCTGGAGCACCGCCTTTTAGTCGAAGAAATCGACCTCCAGGACTTACTCTTTCTAAGCCTAGTACTTATTCGATCGATCCTTTTTGCCGAACCGCTAAGTTACGGGGACGTAAACACGCCACAACATCGGTTGTCAAGCGATGGTGGGGTGGGGGCATACTCGGTGTGTCACGAAGAAAAAGGAACAGAAAATGACGCGGGTTCTCTAAATCCAATGTATTAATGGCACTGTGAGGATTTGTAAGACATTCTTAAAAATTCTCCACCTGAGATTCTTATGCGAATAGATGCACACACTTAGATGTATGCATCGGCAATTCAATCAACACACCAACTCAACCACACATTTACACACACACACACACACACACGCACATCTAAATACATACACACACGCATATGTGTATATATGTATATATATATATATATATATATATATATATATATATATATATATATATATATATATATATATATATACATACATACATACATACACACACACACATATATATATACATCGGCGTCACTTATTTTGAAGATAACAATTTAACGACGATTAAACGTTAATGAATTCTGTTTATTTAATCACCACCCCCGTTCACATTATATAGACATAAAAAAGTGAATATTTTTCACAATTCTAAACGATGTGAATTTAAACACAAAAGTTTCAATTTACATAATGTAATTATCGGTAGTATCAATAATGTCTAACAAATGAACTTCACTAAATTGTGAAACATTTAAGGAAAAAAAAATATTTCAAATTTAATATTCGAATATTATACTTAAGAAAAAATGATTGCCGTTGATATTTTGAACGATGTTCAATACAAAATGGTCATACTTGGAAAAGAAGCAAAATGCACTTTCGACTGATGCAGTTTCGTCTTGTGTTTCGCAAATGAAGCTCGTAGATTTCTCAGACAAACCCAACGTACTCGCATTCAGTTTGTGCAAAAATCTATTTTTACTCATGTAAGTTCATTTACAGTATCTATCTGTCTGTCTGTCTGACTGACTATCTCTCTACCTCTGTGTGTGTGTGTGTATCTATCTATCTATCTATCTATCTATCTATCTATCTATCTATCTATCTATCTATCTATCTATCTCGAGCTAACTTAGTTTGTTTCCCTCGCTGTATATATATATATATATATATATATATATATATATATATATATATATATATATATATATGCAAGTGATTATGTATAATGTATGACACAGCTTCTCTCTTTCTTTTTTCCCTATCTTTTTCTTTCATATTTTCAATCCCTCTCATGTGATCTTCCGCTCTTCATCATTCCTTAACATTTCTTTACCTCTTTTTCGTCTCCTCCTCGTATCTTTCTTCCCCTTCTTGACTCGTTTTCCTTCCTAGGTCTCTCTTCTCTATCTCTCTCTCTTCCTCAATCTTCTTCGCTGTTACTCCACTTCCCTCTCGTACATCCTCTCCACATTCCTCCCTCTCTCTACCACCATCTCCTCTCCCCCATCCTATCTATCAACATAGCCCCCAACCTCTAACTACTGAGCTAACCGCCAACCCACCCCTTCCACCACTTTTGTTTTTTGGTTACCATATGGAGCGGCTACAATATATTGGCTTTCTTTATGAAATGATCAAGTCATGATCACAGAGAACGCGACCGTGCCTCCCCCTGTGTGTGAGTGTGCGTGTGTGTTTCTGTGTGTGAGTGTATTTCTGTGTGTGTGTGTGTGTGTGTGTGTGTGCGTGCGTGCGTGCGTGCGTGCGAGCGTGTAAAGTGAGTCTGTATCATTATCCGCGGGCAAACACTGAGGCAAGTGCACTTAATCATAAGCTTGGTTAACTCAATGTTGTCTATGAAGAGTGGTTGTTGAACCGGAAGCTTGAGTTTTTAGTTGACACTACATAACGCAACACACACGCAGACACACACACACACACACACACGCACCCCCCCCCCCCCACACGTGTATGTGTGTGTGTGTGTCACATACATACATACAAAAATACACACATATTTCACGAATACATGCATGCGCAACCACGAAAATACTGGCGCATAAACACACGCACTAACGCACGCACGCTCTCACATGCATACACACACGTATACACACATATGCATTTACACATTCATGTACACGCACAGACACACACAAATACACACACGCACACACTCACATACATATATATATATATGTGTGTATGCATACATGGACATGCACATATATATATGTACATGCACACACTCATGTAGACGCACACACACACATATACAGATTCACGTACACATAAACGCACGCATACACACAACCAGAGAAATTGCACTGATTCAGAACGTATGTATCTAAACATATGTACGCATGCGTAACACACCCGCTTATTTACAAGCACGCGCGCACACACACACACACACGCATATATATATATATATATATATATATATATATATATATATATATATATACACGTATTTTATATGAGTGTGTGCCTATATCTACATATTTGTTCATGTAAATATGCCATATTCATTTATACATATATATATATATATATATATATATATATATATATATATATATATGCATATATAATATATATATATTTGTATATTTGAATGTGTATGCTTATAAAAATCCCTCTCTCTCTTAACGTATGCAGATGTATTCTTATCGTTTTGGTTTGGCTCAGGAGATTCAGCGTGACCCAGGTTGTGACAAGTCTGGCCCCTCGAAATACAGCAATTATTCATTTTGCCAGCTGAGTGGACTGGACGCGCACACACACACACACACACACACACACACACACACACATGCACTTATATATTAATGATGTACACAAATACGTGACAGGTAATCATAATACTGAAATATGCATAAAGTAAACCCATGCAGACAAATATATTTATATTACAAATTAAAGAAAAAATAATAAAAACATACAATCCATGAAGAGACAAAAGAAACAGTAAGATGTTACATGTTGATTTTATTAGGTATTTCTGTTTATTTAGAAACCTACAATGAACAGGTCATCTCACAGGCGCTAAACAATAAATTTCACAGGGTACAACCTTAAAGTTGACACCGCTCCGCTAAACGTAGAAAATTTCGGTCTCCCTTTTGGCTATAAATATACAGTTTTTTCTATTTATAAACCTCCAATTTTTCCCCCTCCACAATATCATACCTTCATAGTAATTAGACTGTAAAACTTTATTATCATAGCCGATTTTCAGAGTTTTTTACTTTGCGAATGAAAAAAAAACAAAAAAAACTAGATCCCGAGGAGGACCCAAAAATCGCCGGATCTTCCGTCTCGGTCCTTAGTATGGACTAATTATTTCTCTAAGTCTTAAAGAGGGACAGAAACCACTCGAATGACTGAGAAACTGAAAGATCTGGAATTAGATAGTCCGAGTCCATCCACACCGGACTGAAGAACGGGGTTTACACCCTAGATCATCATTCCTTCCGCACCACCACCACCAGCACGTCCGACACCACCACCACCGCTACAACATCAGCAGCAACACTATCACCACTGCCATCGTCACACTACTACTACTACTATTACTACTACTGCTGTCACCGTCGCTACTATCGCTACTATGACTACGACTACCACCACGGCCAAAAACAACAGCAACAACAACAAAGACTACACAAATTAATACGACCAACAACAGGGTCATCACCCCTACTTACGACCATCAGAACCATCTCAACCATCGCTTCGACCACCACCACTACCACCACCACGACCATCAACACCACCACCACCACCACCACCACCACCAGTAACACCGCCACCTTCACCGAAGCCATCACAACCACGACGACGACGACGACGACGACCACCACCACCACCACCGTAATCAGCTCGCCCCTCCTCCCTCACGACGACAGTCCTCCGCCACTTGTGCCTCCCAGTCAAGGGTTGCCTTGTTGTGATTTGTTCAAAGCCAGCCAACTGTCAAAAGTATCAAGAGAACGGAAATCAAGCGTGAACGTTTGTTCACACGAGTAATTCGCCTGAATTACAATTGAAGATGGAGGCGCTTCAATTTTACCAGCTTATAGCTCCTAGCCGCCGGCACCTTCCCCTTCTACGGCACGCACACACACACACACACACACACACACACACACACACACACACACGCACGCACTAGCACACGCGGGCGCACACAAACACATATACACACAGATTCAAATACGCACATATTTGTATGTATGAATGTATGTGTATGCATACACAAGTGTATGTGTGTATATGTACATATATGTATTTACACACACACGTGCACACATTTGTACACACACATATTCATACATATACGTGAGTGTATTTATGTGCGTCTGTTCACACACACACACACACACACACACACACACACACACAGAGAAGCTTTACATGGTGGTTCGTCATTCTGCAACAAAGTGTTTTTGTGTGTGTGTGTGATCGTGACTCAGTATGGGAGTGCATGTATGTGTGCGTGTGTATAATTAGGCGCACAAAATTATCACATGCTTTTAAAATAATTTACACGCGCACGCACACACACACACGCGGTCT
>NC_142951.1:1893055-1900555 GCF_046866305.1 Octopus bimaculoides
TCATCATCATCATCATCACCACCATCATCATCATCATCATCATCACAGTGTTCGATCAGTCAAACAGGTCATCTCCACATATAATGGCCATTTAACTATTTATCAATATTTGCCTTCATTCTATCAAAGCAGATAGCATTTACATCACACCCCACCGTATCATACTGACTCTTAACCCCCTCCAAACAACCCACTCCACCCTCTTTAAACCTCATCACAACAGTCGAATTACCTAAGTCAGGGTGCTGTTCGCTAATCAAGATAATTATCTACACACACACACACACACACACACACACACACACACAGAAGGGACCACGAGCGGTTGATGCTAATAGTCCCTGCCACATGTTCGTTACGTGAGTTCCTATGTATATTAGGGAGTCCCGCTCTATCGACCGGACACGTGTCCTTAGCCTCAGAGGTGTAATATATAAGAACTGATAAACAGCAAACGAAACCCTTACTACTTATTCAGCATGAATCAGCGAACGGTGAAGTAATTTAGGGCGCAGGGTTCAATGGAGGAATAAATCGAGGTCATTATTTACTCGAGAATAAATGTGTTATGGGGGGAGCAGCGAATGTTTTTCTCTCTGTTTACTTTTTTCGTACTTTCGTTATGATTTTAATTCCTTCACCACTGCTCTGTACTGGGGTGGTCCCAAGTTAAGCCCCCGTTTTTCTGTTTCTTCTTTTTGTTGTTTTTCTTCTTCTGTGCTGCAAAATTTTCCTTGTTGCACAGAAGACCTTGTTTTCTGTACTACCGTTTATCTTTATAAGTTTTACTTGATTCAGTCGTAGGATTGCGGCCATACTGGAGCACCGCATTGACGGGTCTAGTAGAAAAAAAAACAGGCCTGATACTTATCCAGTTGCTTTCGCTTTTGTAGAACTGCTAAGTTACGGGAACGTATACAAACCAACACCGGGTGTCAAGCGATGGTGGAGTACAAACACACATATGATTCATCTTAGCCATAGTAATACCAACAGCCAGTTGGTAGATCTCGATATATGCATACTTCAGAGTATTAGCAAGGTCAGACGAAGAGATACGAATTGCTAGGCGTTCCTCGCTCCGGATTCTTTTGTAAACCGTCAGCTTAGTACAAAGTGGAACATTAATAAATGAATGACAAAAGAAAAGAAGTGGTGTAATCAAATTCATTAGCTTACAGCTGTTTTCGCTATGTGTACATAGCGTTGAAACACAGTGGATGGTCGCTATAAAAAAAAAGAATTAGTCCAATAAAAAAGAAATACTTTTTATTATCAACACACCACCACCACCACCACCACCACCACCACAGCTGCTTCAATATATTCTTAATACGTCCCTGAAAGCCCTTGAAAACTGCTCCTAATGCTCCACTTACCACCGGTATCACCATTAATTTCATCATGCCCCACAACTTTCCTGTTTTGGTATTTCTCAATCTTTTCTGCTATTGCAGCATCCTATCATCTTTGCTTTTTTATTCATCTTTATGGACGATCACGATATCTGGTCGTCTCGCCTCTATGACTTGGTCGCACTGCATCTTAAAATCCCAGAGTATTTTGTAATAATGTTCGTTTTCCATTACTCCCTCTGGCTTCTGTTCATACCATTGTTCGACTTTCTCGAAGTTTGCTTTACCGCACAACAGCCAGTGGACATATCTAGCCACATTATTATTATTATTATCATTATTATTATTATTATTATTATTATCATTATTATTATTATTGTTGTCGTTATTATTATTATTATTATTATTATTATTATTATTATTATTATTATTATTATTATTATTACTATTATTTTACTCACGTCATTCAGTACATCACCACTTAAACACGCAATTGATCTGAATTCAAGCTGTTGGCCCATTTGAGTTATTTCCCTTAGCTTACTACTTCTTATAAATCTTATTTACCGCTCATTGTTAAATGAGCTCTGAAAAAGCAATAATGATGTTTTAGCTCCGCCCATTTTTATGCATAATTTGATTTCCCAGTTGTCAACATTCAATCAACACCTCACAAATACACCCTCCCTTCCCTCTCACATCTCCTCTTATTGTTTCTTTCCCTCTTTCTCTTTCTGTTTACATAAAACTCTTTCCTTTCTTTCTTTCTTACATTGTCGTCTTATTCCTCTCATTTCTTTCTCCTACCACTCCCCCTATCTCTCTCTCTCTCTCTCTCTTCCTCCCACCCTCTCTCTTACGTTTGTGTTTCTCTAATCACTTCTACTCTCATTATATCCCTATATCCATCTAATTTGACTCCTCTCCGGACTCCCTTGTACCAATTTCTCTTGAGTCTTTCACACTTGATCGAGAAGACATATAAGAACCAAAGTATTCCAGCCGTGACCATCCCGCCTATTCGTGTTTGTTTTACAGGTAAAGGCGTGACTGTGTTATAAGAAGTTTGTCTGCCAACCACATGGTGCCGGGTTCAGTCCCACTGAGTGGTACCTTGAGTAAATTGTCTTCTGTAGCTCCAGGACAACCAAGACCAGCTTCGTAAGCCAGCATTAGTAGATGGAAACTGAGAGAAGCCCGTCGTATATATTAAAATATATATATATATATATATATATTAAAGGCGGTGCTCCAGTATGGCCGCAGTCAAATGACAGAAACAAGTAAAAGAGTAAAAGAATAAAAGAATCT
Organism: Octopus bimaculoides; assembly: GCF_046866305.1. NCBI lineage: Eukaryota > Metazoa > Mollusca > Cephalopoda > Octopoda > Octopodidae > Octopus > Octopus bimaculoides. The sequence goes on from NC_142951.1 coordinate 1,895,722, forward strand.
ATCTATCTATATTCTTTTATTCTTTTATTCTTTTACGTGTTTCAGCGCTAAGGTTGTGGCCATGCTGGAGCACGGCCAGTGTAATTAATTACCCTTTTAATGGCCAATTCTATGTGATTGGCTTTTGCTGAAGGAGTGAGTTCGAAGCGCTGCCAGCTTTTGAGTCTCCTGCCTTGATATTGTTTCATTTGGGGCCTCGGATAGCAAGACGTCAAGTTGTTTCTTGAAAACATCTACTCCCTCACCAATCCATGGAGATCCCTCAGATGTTTTGGCAAGGCGTTAAATAGCTTTGGGCCCTTGAATCCCAAGCTATTGCAGTACATGGTCTTTGCCTTAGATGAAACAGACGAGACTTTTGGAACAGTGCAGTGACGTCCAGTTCGGCGTCTGATATAGCTCTCCATTCCAAAGTTTGGTGCCAACCCCTGCAGTATCTTCTTCTCATATATCACTGCATACCTCTCCCGCCTTCGTCGTAGCTCTCTCATTAGCTCAGCTGTTCCATTGACATCACAATGTACGGTGACCACATTGTCCAGACGGCTAAGTACAAATGTCCTCCGTAGAATCAGCGTTGTTTTGTGGTCCATTGTTCTGAAAGTTCTCAGAATCCATCCTGCCATTCAACTACACCCTGCCACCATCTTGCATGTAAAACGAGGCATCATTGCGCATATCAATTCCAAGATCACGCATTGCATATATATATATATATATATATATATATATATATATATATATATATTTCCTCGTGTTCCTCTCTGTTGAAGAGCATAAACTCGAAACGTAAAAGACTTTCTCACTTCCCTGAGTGTCAAACTAATACACCTATCTTCGTCTTTTGTTTTTCTGAAAATTTCAACTATATAACTATATCTCTCTCTCTCTCTCTCTCTCTCTCTCTCTCTCTCTCTCTCTCTCTCTCTATATATATATATATATATATATATATATATATATATATATATATATATATATAGCCTCGGGCCCACCAAAGCCTTGTGAGTGGATTTGGTTGATGGAAACTGAAAGAAGCCCATCGTATATATGCACGTGTGTGTCTCTGTGTCTGTGTTTCTCCCCGCCTACGATTAACAACTGTTGATTGTGTATTTACATCCTCATAACTTAGCGGCTCGTCAAAAGATTCCGATAGAATGATACCAGGCTTCAAAATACGTCCGACGGTCGATTAGTCCGACCAAAATTCTTCAAAGTGGTGCTCCAGCACGGCCGCAGTCTAACGACTGAAGCAAGACTTTGAAAGAATAAAGGAATATATATTTTTATTCTTTTATTTGTGTCAGTTAATTGACTGCGACCATGCTGGAGCATCGCCTTTAGTCCAACAAATCGACCCCAGGACTTATTCTTTGTAAACCTAGTACTTTATTCTATGGGTTTCTTCTGGCGAACCGCTAAGTATCTATCTATCTATCTCTCTATCTATCTATCTATCTATCTCCGGACACACACACACACACACACACACACACACACACACACACATACACACATCTGCACTTTCTCTTCCATATCTACGAAGCTATTTAATCGTTTTCGATATATACATGTACGTACGTACATACATAAATTTATATGTGTATATATACATATATATATTCTCTTTGATTCTTTTATATATACATACATACATACACACACATATATATATATATATATATATATATATATATATATATATATATATGTATATATATATATATATATATATATGTATATATATGTATATATATACAAATACACACACATCCATACATGCGTACATACATACATACATGCGTCACACATCTTTCGTTTTCCCTTCGAATTATTTACCTCTCACTTCCACAACAAAACTCCCCCTTATTAACATATTAATAGCCGTAAGCCACACCTACTTCCCATCACCCCCTTCCATCTCACCACCAACGGCTCCGCCACCACCACAACCACCACAGCCAACCTCCTCCTCACTCCCACCACCACACTGTGGTTTTCTCCTACCGCTACCGCCCCTGCCACTCACTGCTGTATGACCCGGAGTCGTTAAGCATGGGCGTTGCTAGGGAGAAATTACGTAGAGGCAACGTATGGATGACATTACTCGTCATAAAAGGAAACAGCCACGCCCCTTAGCTTGTATCTAATGATAATGAGGTGGGGTGGGGGAACTCTTGAACTCTATTGTTAAACGGAAGATTGTAGCGTGTAAATAGCCAATAAAGGAGCTATTAACACGGACAGCGCACCACACACACACACACACACACACACACACACACACACACACATACACACACATACACACACGCACACATACACGCACACATACATGTTTGCAGACCATTCATAATGTTTTATACATGCATACACATAAATCTATTCACACGCGCACTTATAGAGATACACGGATAAAGACTCTCTCTCTCTCTCACTCTCTCTCTCTCACTCTCTCTCTCTCTCTCTCTCTCACACACACACACGCATAGAAACAACGAGAGTTCACATATACCCGAGTATGTGTGTGTGTGTGCGTGTATATGTGTGTATGTATGTGTATACAGAAAACACACAAATACATAGACACACACACATATATATATATATAAATTCACACACACACACACACACATATTTATACGCACTGATGCAAACACAAACGCACTTACACACACATCTAAAAGTACTACTGACACACACAGACACACACACAAACACACTCGCACATAGGCATGTATACATGTATACATATCCAAACACATGATATACAATAATTACATTAAGCGACGTGTACACCCACCCACACACCCACGCGGACACATGTGGCATTCACTTCTGCACTCACGCACACACAGGCGCGCATACATATGTATGTATGTATGTATGTATGTATGTATGTATGTATGTATGTATATGTGTGTGTGTGTGTGTGTATGTACACATGTATGTGTATGTATGTTTATGTTTATATGTGTGTGTATGTGTGTATGTATGTATGTATATATGTGTATGTATATATGTGTGTATGTGTGTGTGTGTGTGTGTTAACAGGCGCAGACGTGGCTGTGTGGTAAAGAGCTTGCTTACCAACCACATGGTCTCGGGTTCAGTCCCACTGCGTGGCACCTTGGGCAAGTGTCTTCTACTTTAGGTTCCTTCTAACCAAAGCCTTGAGAGTGGATTTGGTAGATGGAAACTGAAAGAAGCCCGTCGTATGTATATGCATACACACACACACACACATATGTATGTATATGTTTGTGTGTCTGTGTCACCCCCCATCACCTGACAACCGAACCTGGTGTGTTTACGTCCCCGTAACTTAGCAGTTCAGTAAAAGAGACCGATAGAATAAGTACTAGGCTTACAAAGAGTAAGCCTTGGGGTCGATTTGCTCTAGTCGGAACCCTGTGGTTGGTAAGCAAGGTAGACAAACACAGCATTCAGAAGTTTTGAGACTTTTGCTTAGGAGAAGCAGTTATCACTGTTCTACATTATTGCAATTATAATCTATCATTACTATATATCAAATAAGCGGACCTGCCAACCTTTGTTATTCCAGATGGAAGAAGAAGAAGGCTGTGACATCGCTTTGAATGCACCCTGTTAAACACTGCTTGTCACGATTCCAGAGATGACCACCAGAACTGTCCCTCAACCTCCATACGGTCCACATCTTTTTCTCTGTGCCTTTTGGTTGTTCCTCAAGCTGAATGAAAACCTCAGGAGCAATAGTCCTGGGCCTTTTAACTTTTAAGGCCTTCCGGAAAGATGAAAGACAAAGTCGACCTCGGCAGAATTCGAACTCAGAACGTAAAGACAGACAAAATACCGCTAAGCATTTCGTCTGGCGTTGCTAACGTTTCTGCCAGCTCACCGCCTTACTAACACGGATATAACCACTTTACAGTGAGAGAGTAAGAGAGAAAGCGGCGAGCTGGCAGAACCGTTAGCATTCCGGGCGAAATGCTCATCGGTGTTTCGTCTGTCTTGACGTTCTGAGTTCAAATTCCGCCGAGGTCGACTTTACTTTTCATCCTTTCGGGGCCGATAAATTAAGTACCAGTTACGCACTGGGGCCTGATCTAATCGACTTAATTCCTTTCTCTGTCCTTGTTTGGCCCCTCTATGTTTATCCCTCCTGTGGGCAATAAAGAAATAGATACGGTACGAGAGGTTTACACATTTCCAGAGGTAAATAAATATAAACCGAAACAAACATTTGTATACACCAGTGGTTCTCAACCGGAGTCCATATGGCCCCTGAAGGTCCATATAAAATTTTTAGGGGTCCACGCAATACATAATAAATTGGGGATCGACAATAGTATTTTAAGGGCCCCTGAAGAAATTTTAGTTTAGATGTATGTATTGATGTGTAAGGCATGAAACAGCTGGGTTTCTTTCTTGAACACTTTACATAGTTCAACCTACGGAAGTGAATGTGTGGAAAGCAAACTAGGAATTTTGAAAGGGGTTTCTATGAAACTAGGTTTTAAGCATCAAATGTCTATGGGGGTCCACCAGAATGAAATAGCAGTCAAAGGGGTCCATAGAATAAGAGTGGTTGAGAACCCCTGCTATACACCTTCGTTCTCATAGTTACACAGGCGCAAGCAGAGCTGTGGAGTTAAGGAAGTCGCATCGCAATGACGTCGTTTTGGGTTTAGTCCCCTAGTGGGGCACCTTGGGCACCGCCTCGTGCCGATCATTGTGCTGTGACTGAATCTGGTAACGGGAAACTACGAGGAAGCCCACAGCATCTCACAATATATTGTATGTATGTATATATATATATATATATATATATATATATATATATATATAT
>NC_142951.1:1903055-1913055 GCF_046866305.1 Octopus bimaculoides
TGTTGGGGGGACAAACACACACATACATATATATATATATACATATATACGACGGGCTTCTTTCAGTTTCCGTCTACCAAATCCACTCACAAGGCTTTGGTCGGCCCGAGGCTATAGTAGAAGACACTTGCCCAAGAAGCCGCGCAGTGGGACTGAACCCGGGACCATGTGGTTGGTAAGCTAGCTACTTACCACACAGCCACTCCTACGCCTATATATATATATATATATATATATATATATATATATATATATATATATATATATATATATATATATATATATATATATATATATATATATATATATATATATATATATATATATATATATATATATATATATATATATATATATATATATATATATATATATATATATATATATACATATATATATATATATATGTATATATATATATATATATATATATATATATATATATATATATATATATATATGTATATATATATATATATATATAATATCACAGATATACACACTTGCATACATACGCATATATACAATTCATTGATCTAGCTCTCCATACACAAACACACACATACACACTTACAAATAGATAGGTAGATATATAGATACACACATACGTATTCACACATAAATATTCACACATATATACATATTTAAATATATTCACACACATAAGTTTTTAATGTACATAAATTTCACTTCAAATATTATCATTTCTGCATTTTTACGATAAATTGGTTTTTATAAAAAATATTGAAAATGCGTTATAAATATATTTTCTACACAAAAAATTCATTTTTTTGCATAAATATATATATATTTATTGTTACCATGTATCTTATTTAAAAGTTTCTCTCTCTCTCACTTTCTCTCCCTCTCTCTCCCTCTCTCTCTGTATATATATATACATATATATATATATATATATATATATATATATATATATATATATATATATATATATATATATATATATATATATATATAAAGGCGCAGGAGTGGCTGCGTCGTTAGTAGCTTGCTTACCAATCACATGGTTCCGGGTTCAGTCCCACTGCATGGTACCTTGGGCAAGTGTCTTCTTCTATAGCCACAGGCCAACCAACGCCTTGTGAGCGGATTTGGTACAGGGAAACAGAAAGAAGCCCGTCATATATATATATATATATATTTATGTATGTTATAAACATTCTCGCGGGCATAGAAGTATATTTCGGTGCACGTGCTGTATCTTGTCGTGGAGGAAATTTCTCGGTGTAGACAAATTGGTATAAATACATCAAATAAGCTCACAGCGCCCTCTCTTGGTTGCAGGCATTTCGGAGTGGTTATCTCCTCTTCAGCAACAGAAACCAGACAGGTAGAGGCTAGTTGCAATAGGCAGTAGCTCTCCGTAAATAAAATACGGGGTGACAGCGCTAAGAACTACTATGACAATACTACATTGATATATATATATATATATATATATATATATATATATATATACTCATACACACACACATAAATATACATATATATATTTGTATGTATTGTCGTAGTAGTGGGTTTCATCTTCTGTCCAAAATAATAGAGCTTTTCCCTATTGTTTCAATAAAATTATATATATATATATATATATATATATATATATATATATATCATTTGCCATGATAGATCGCTAACCACTACACACATTTTTTTCTTTCTTTGTTTCTCTCCTTGTTCTTTCTGTGTTCCTTTCTGTGGAAGAGCATAGGCTCGAAACGTTAAAGACTTTTTTCAATTCCCGAGCGTTATACTGATACATCTATTTGTTTTCTACAGCACCTGTCTTTGTCTGTTTTTTTTGTGAATTCTCTCTCTCTCTCTCTCTCTGTATATATATATATATATATATATATATATATATATATATATATATATATATATATATATATATATATATATATATATACATACATATATACATATATATATATACACACGATATGTGTTTTAAAATGATTAAAGATCCATCGTTGAAGCTGTTTCTGATTTTCCGCTTCGTTTCTTTTCCCTTTTCACACAATTCCATCTTATATATATCAACCTGTTTTGCAGATTCTGTTGAATCCTTCCCGTTTTGAAGTTGATTAAATTTATTAATCTTCATTACACATACAAATCAACTTTCTTTGACATTTGAAACTCAGTTATTTAATCTCGAAAATTTTTAACAAAATATCGAAAGATAATTAAAACTGAAGCGCTACTTTAGATTGAAGTCCATCCAAGAACTGAAATGAATCTACAATATGGAAGGAAAAGGGAAATCTGAGTCGGAGACGACGCTTTGGGATTTCTATTTGTGTCAAGTTAACAACCAAAATCCGTGCAACAACTGAGTACCCTATAATTCGAGGAGCAACAGAAGATATATATATATATATATATATATATATATATATATATATATAGTAAATCCAAAAAGATGGAGACGTATACCAATGGTTCCATTTGGCAGGCTTGATATTTGCGGAGTTATTTGTTTCGGCATGAAACCATTGGTAGCCTTGGTAATATACAAATAAAAGAATATTTATCCACCAACGAGGTGATGAGCACTCATTATCACTGCGTCGGTATACATTCCACGTGAACTGTTGACGATTTTTCCCCTCTTCCTTTTCTTTTAAACTTTCCTATGTTTCCCGCTTCCGAAGAAGAGCTTTGCTCGAAACGTAAAACACCCTTTTATATATATATATATATATATATATATATATATATATATATATATATATATATATATATATATATATATATACATATATTCCAATCACATGGTTCCGGGTTCAGTCCTACTGCGTAGAACCCTGGGCAAGTGTCTTCTACTATAGCCTCGAGCCGACTAAATCGTTGTGAGTGGTTTTGGTAGATGGAAACTGAAAGAAGCTCGTCGTACATATATATATATATATATATATATATATATATATATATATACAACCGATACTATGTAATGGGAAAAGACCACCACTACTACTACTACTACTACTACTACTACTACTGCAACGATAATTACGACTATTATGATAGCAATAACACACCACCACCACCATCACCACCGCCGCCACAGCCGCCGCCGCCACAGCCGCCGCCGCCACAGCCGCCGCCGCCGCCGCCGCCGCCGCCACCGCCACCACCGCCACCACCGCCGCCACCACAACCGCCGCCGCCATCGCCGCCGCCATCGCCATCGCCATCGCCATCGCCGCCGCCGCCGCCACCACTACTTCCTCCCGCCACAACTAATACAAAACAGGATCGCCTTCACCATCACTGCCACCAGTACCACCATCATTCTATGCTGCTATCATTGCAGAGATCGCCGCCGCCGTAGCAGCAGCAGCAGCAGCAGCAGCGGCACCACCACCACCACCACCACCACCACCACCACCACCACCACCACCACCACCACCACCACCACCAACACGATCACTCGCCCACCGACCCCCACCGTATAACCATTAATAGCACGACTGCCATACCAACTTCCGTTATTATCATCACCGCCACCACCAGCACCACCACCATAAACTGGCACCCAAACACGGCTAACCTCAACTTGTTATTACGCCGCAAATTGTACCAGCACCCCCACCTCCACACTACGTCCGCCACACCACCACAAACCTTCTTTCCCCCCTCTCTCTCCCTCACTCAATCTCTCTCTCTCTCTCTCTCTCTCTCTCTCTCTCTCTCTCTCTCTCTCTCTCTCGCTTTCGCATACATAATCACCGTATTGACTTTCTCTCAGCTGCCCTTTCGCCCCCCCCATACCGTCACACCCCTCCTTTTTATATTTTCACATAATAATCTTATATATAATCCACCACAACCACCACCACTGCCGCCACCACCACCACCACCACCACCACCATCTCTGCCGTCGTGATATTCGTTTCTGAGCTCTCTTACACACACACACACACACACACACACACACACACACACACACACACACACACACACACATAATGGATAGGCATTAACCATACATATATATAAGATATCTGATATCTGTGTGTGTATGGGAGAGTTAGCGTGCATTTTTATATGTGTATGCGTGTGTCGATATAGGTATGTATACATACACGCACACACACGCGCACACAAACACATACATACGTGTATGTATGTAAGTAAATTGTGAATGTATAGATAAACATGAATACTTGAGTATACATACATGATGGATGTATATGTATATACAACAATATATATACACACGCATAGCTTGCCTATATCATTTATCTAATGGGTGTTTAAATGTACATAGATACATATACATACACAGACACAAATACATTCACATAAGTATATATATATATATATATATATATATATATATATATATATATATATATATATATATATATATATATATATATATATACACATATATGCATGTATGTATATGTGTGCGCATGTATGTTTATATATATATATATATATATATATATATATATATATATATATATATATATATATATATATATATTTGCATACATACATACATACATACATACATAATATATACATAGATCTAAAATAGCAAAACACGATGTACCTGGAGCAAAAGAACATTTAATGCGAGATGGCCTTGCTAAAGCACAGAGAATTCGTCGGTTTGAGAAAGGTCAATGATTCTTTGAACGAAAACAAGCTAGGAAGGAATTTCCACCATGTTTCGTGGTCTGCTACCACAACAGCTCCTTTATAGGATCCAGTTAGCTCAAGACATCATCAGGAGGAACCACGTCCGGTTTCGGCCCCTACTCCTCTACCGTTTTGACAAAACAAAGATGGTATGGCCACATCCAAGGAAAGGCCTCAGAAAATGACAAAGCAACTCTATTCTCGGATATGCCAATACATATAGACAGAGAAATCAAAGCTAATAGACTGGATATAGTTGTCGGAAATTATCAAGAGATGACAATGTATCTCTAAGAGAAACAGAGAAACACGCAAATCGCAGAGATTTGGAAATAGAGATAATCTGAATGTGGAGCCTAAACACAGAGAAAATCCCTCTAAAAATAGGTGCATTAGGTATGATTAAAAAATATTAAGGCAAAAAAGGACTTACAGATGTATATAGAGAAAATAGCAGTACAAGGCAAAGCACGCATACTACGTAAAGCACTTTTAATACAGTGAAAATAAGAGTACCACAACAAACCAGAGCACATACCCAAGGCATACAGGGCTGCGCTCGGGGGTGCAGTGAAAGTACGTGATAAAATTGAGACTACTGAATGATAAAAAATAATCCTTTCTACTAAAGGTAAAAAACGCCTGAAATTTTAGAGGAGGGGTACTAGTCGATTAGATCGACCCTAGTACTCATCTTATCGACTTATTTTATCGATCCTGAGCGGATAAAAAAAAACAAAGGCGACCTCCACGGAATTTGAACTCGGAATGTTATGAGTTGGAAGAACTACAGGAAAGCAATTTCTATGATGCTCTAACGATTGAACCAGCTTGTCTCGCAACGTACACACTTCTATATGCACACAATTATTATTCGAGAAAGTCAATAATTATTTTTAAAATGATCTTTAAATACATAAACGAACATATAATATAATCAGATGGAAAATATACAGAGGAAGATTGATGATTGTAGTCAGACAAAACATGCAACGGAAACATCATGACTGGAGGAAAAAAACAAAACAAAAAAAAACAAAACAAAACTAGTCATTGATTTTCCCCGTATGTGTCATTGTCACACGTAGATATAGAAGAATATATAACACACACACACACACACACACACATATGCATACACACACACATATTTCCTCGCAGGCAGACATATGCACACATACATAAGCATATTTGCTCACGTACCTTCTCTCTGTCACTCTCATATTTACTTATACATACATATGTACATACATACGTGTATATATATATATATATATATATATATATATATATATATATATACAGAAAGTATATATCAAACTTGACGACCTTCTCTTACAGACAATCACTCGCACACTCACTTATAGATGCATATATATAAATACATATATACACACATACATACAAACACGTGCATGCGTACATACATGCACATAAACACCAATCCATTTGAGTTTTTCATTTACAAATATAGACACACATACACAATCTCATACAAACACACACACACACAAACGCATATTGCTTGCCTAAACAATATTGCCTCAAAATAGCAGACGATAATTTTGCAGACGACACCCATGCAATCAAGCTTTTGATGGCGACGTGCGAATTATCTTTCTTGCTTCGCCTTGCCGCCATTGTTAAAGTGTGAAGCAAAGATGTAATTTGAACGACTGCCCTCGCTGAACACATTATATTACGATACTTCTCTCCCTCTGTACCATCTCTACACGATTAATTGTGCAATCCTCATCGAAAGACCATCTATCCATCCATCTTTCTCATATACGAGTTATATATATATATATATATATATGTATGTATGTATGTAGATATATGTGTGTGTTTATGAATGTATGACTGTGCGTATATATGTGTGTATATATAATTTTCTAATCTAATTCCGCCTTGGGATGTTTCAAATTTTCAATTACAAATTTTTCCACGCTGCAACGTTAGATTAAATAAAAGCGATAATAACAAAATAAAATAAGATCAAACAAAAACGAACAACGTACAAAAGAAAAAAACAAAAAAAATTGATGTTTGATACGTATATATGTATGAATATATATATATGTATTTGTATACATGTGTTTCAACATACACACACTCATATATATGTATGCATGCACACACAAATACACACATACACATTTATATTGACATAAATATGTGTGTATTTCTATATGTATGATCTTGTATATAATGCATGAATATATCTATATATACATACATACATACATACACACACACATATGCATATATATATATATATATATATATATATATATACGCATACACACATATATGTCCACCCATATATATATACATATATATATACATATATATATATACACATATATCTAACTATATATATACATACATACATACATACACACACACACACACACACACACACACACACACACACACATATATATATATATATATATATATATATATATATATATATTATATATACACACGTACACACACATTCACACACACACACATATATATACATATACATATATATATATACTCATGTATGGATGGAAAGGACTAAATGGGTTATATATATATATGCATACATATATACGTATATATATAAATATGTATGTATATATATATATATATATATATATATATATACATATGCATATATATATATATATATATATATATATATATATATATATATATATATATATATATATATATATGATATATGATATAGATCTTTCATGCTTATAATAATTATTATTTATTAATATAGACATTAATAAAAGAGAAACTTGAATAAGGCACATACACACACACATACGCACACACGTGCATCCTTATCCATATACATACTTATATGTACGAGAATATATATATACACACACATATATATATACATACATACATATATATATACACAAATATATACACACATATATGCATTTACATACAGTACTTATGCACATATGTATTATGCATCTATATGAATGCATGTATACATGTTGTATAATTCACATGTATATAAATATGTATATTTATGTACATACATATGTGATGTTGACCATATATAGCGGCTAAGTTACCGCTCTCTTTATAGGCTCAATTTTACAATTTTGCATAACAATGAAGAATATATGGAACATACACGTCGTTCATCATTCTGATTACCACCTTTCCCTCTCTCTCTTTCTCTCTCTTTACACACACACACACACACACACTCACACACACACACACACACACACACACACACACACACACACACACACACACACACGCCATATATATATATATAAACTCTAGGACACGTGCATATATGCATTCATGCGTATAAAATTAGAAATACCTTCTGAACCAGGGTTTACGAAGCACCTTCCTAGTAATCTTAATGTACATATTCACTCGATTACTTCCTCTCTCTCTCTCTCTCTTCCACACACTCTCCTTACTCTCTCTCTCTCTCTGTCTCTCTGTCTCTCTGTCTCTCTGTCTCTCTGTCTCTCTGTCTCTGTGTCTTTCTCATACAATATCGTTTTCACACACCCACACACCTACACGCACATTTTGAGTGAACGCATGGAGAAATGTGCAGGGAATATCCAACAAATTTCACAGTTTTCCCCGTCTACCAGTGCAAAGACACAATTTCTGTACAAGAGCATTTAAATAAAGAAAATTTATTTATCCAAAAATACAGAGCACTTCTAACCCTAACCCTAACCCTAACCAACTTTGATCTCAGTTTGTATTTTAATTCAGGCTCACATACCCATCACTGTACATATTTCATCTCACTACTTTAGCTTTTGAGCTTTTATGCATATATATTTACTTATCTCCTTCCCGAAAGATGAACAATTGCTTCCCGTATCCCCAATAATAACTATAACCAATTACCTCCCTTTAGATTTTTCTAATTATTGAATCATGTATTCACAAACTTCTCCACACATAACTTGGACTAAAATCTTCTTAAGAAAACACGAAATTACAATCATTTCAATGTCATGATTAATGAAAGTGAAACCGGTCGACAACCACAATACTCTTTCATTCAAAATATATTAAAACTGTGTAAACTGTCTGCATTTTCCTTCCTTTGCTTTATATATATATTTTTTTTACATTAGAACTCAGCACGTGGGGATAATCGAAATTCTTTTCCTTTCTTTTCATACTATATATATATATATATATATATATATATATATATATATATATATATATATATATATATATATATATATATATATATATATATATATATATATATATATATATATATATATATATATATATATATATATATATATATATATATATATATATATATATATATATGTATATATATTTGTATGTATATATGTATGTATATGTATACACACAAACATACATACCTAGTCATAAACACACACGCAAACTGTGGCTAGTTCTGTGCATTTGAAGAACACCGACAAATACAACAGTGTAAATTGTTGATTTATTAAAATTATTTCTGCTACTCGTAAAAATGTCAGAATTAGAAAATGACAAGACTTGTTCCAATTCCTCAAACATATTCTGCTTTGAATATTTTCAATTAGGAGCTGCGGAGAAAGGCCTCTCGCATTTTACAGGTTGGCAAACATTTCAATCGCAAACAGATGCGGTGCTTCGGTCTAAACCTTAAAAATAACCCAACAGAAACAAGCAATAAAATATTAACTGCGTGAAGACACCATTAACGTCTGCCTAGCTTAAACAGTTCGAAAGTAATGGCTGTGTTAAGGATTTCTTTCGTGTTATAATTTTTGATCCAAAGAATGTACGAAAAGGTGATCGAATGCAATCATTAATCAGTAAGAACTTGGAGTTTATTTTAAGAGAAATGAAGACGATATGCAAGCCAAAAGTGAATTCTTCCTGGCGATTTTTCGTTGAGATTAATTACATTTGGTGTAATATATGTAAATCATAACAAAAAGTGAACAACATGAAGGTATCCCAGACGATATTGACTGCATCGACGCAGTACATCCTTCACGGAAATATTGGTAGACAGACAGATAAATAGATAGATAGAGAGAAGAGAGAGAGAGAGAGAGAGAGAGAGAGAGAGAGAGAGAGAGAGAGAGAGAGAGAGAGAGAAAGAGAGAGAGAGAGTGTGTGTGTGTGTGTGAGAGAGAGGCAGTGAGAGAGGTGTTTTGTCGTATGTTACTGCTTCATCATAACATAGGTATCTGAAGATTTTATGATTTGCTTATTGTTTAATATTGTCGTCTGCGAATATTTTAATCACGTTGCCAGATGATGAATCTTTCAGAAAATGATTAAAAAT